>NC_056731.1:894814472-894926972 GCF_019279795.1 Protopterus annectens
GTAACCTCCTCTGTATGTGTGAGCCTGTGCTCATACAGAACACCCAGGTGACATGTACGTAGGCTAGGTGGCTGTGTCAAGGTTATGTATGCAAGGTCACACTGTCTGCCACAATTGCCCCTCACAGACTGTTGCATGTAAACACACCTGATAAACATGTACATATACAGCTGTACATTGGCTATGAAAAGGCCATTGTGTTTCCACTGCACCTTAATCATCATTGCTACTGTCAGTAGGCCCACAGCCTACAGATACATAGAAACCTGGAACACAACCAGACTACAGTACATGACACTATAGTCAGTCAGCAGTACTAGCAGCAATAGTGCATCATGGCTAACAAGGTACATACTGTACACCTCGATGTGTACCCATAACTACTGCCAGCAGACAGCACCCTATACAGCGTGACATTGCTAGACTGTACTACAGTTACCCTGTGCATCAGACCCATATGAGCATGTCTGTGCATAGATGGTATGGATAACAGGGTTGTGGCACAAGTATCATCATATGCACAAGGTGTGTGTGGTGTTGGATTGCTAGAGGCCTAAACTGGGTCATATGGTTGACATTGTGTGTGTGTGTGTGTGTGTGTGTGTGCGTGTGTGTGCGTGTGTGTGTGTGTGTGTGTGTGTGTGTGTGTGTGTGTGTGTGTGTGTGCATGTGTGTCTGGAGGGGTGCTGTTCAACTAGGCCATGCAGAGGAGCTGTGCATGTCTGGCAGTGACCGGCCTGTTATAGGGATGTGTGAGTGTTTGTCTGCACACTATCAAGCTATGTCTATGCCCGACAGAGGGCTATGTTGGACAGCCATGGACCATACATAGCAGGATACGGTTCATTGTCTCCCATTAGGGATGCGGGAACTGTTTCTGCCAGGAGTATCACTGGCACCGCCAGGCCCAAGGACAGATGCACTACTACTCCCTGATGTGACTGCTGTCTGCTGGAGCCACATCCCTGATGGGACTGGCCAGGACAATGTGCCTATGGTCTTCGGTGTGGTGTGGATAGCACCCTCCTTTGGTAGTGCTGTTGGTACTGCCACTATGGTTCTGTGAATGTGCATGGCCATATGGGCTTACAGCTGATTATGTTGCTGACCTACATCCACCTGGCCAATGCCCTAATCCCACCACATGCTCAAGCACAGACATTGCACGGTTGAGCAGTGACAATGTCTGACCCCACTGTCTATCCACAACATTGGCAGGATGATGTATGGCATCACAAATGCCATGGAAGTCATCACGCATGGCTGGGAGCACTGCATTCATGACCCTGAGCATCTGCCTGGTGTTGTGGTCAGTAAGTACCAATGCCTCCATGATGGACCATAACATGTTTCTGGTGACACCTGCTGTGGCACGTGTGACAGGAGCTTGATGGGCAGCAGTCCTCCATCAAGCACCCCTGTCCATCTGCCTGTGTGTGACCTCACCTGCTCTCTGGCTATGGTTGGTGTTTACACTCACACTCGTCATACTCAACACACTAGCCTGTTCCATGCCATCATCCTTAACCTGTCCATTATCCATGGCTGCTGGGGACTGGGTATGTATGGGCATACTGACTGTGTGCGGGGACATGGGGGGGGTGAAAGTGGGATACCAAACAATAGCACAGATTCAGGCACCAACAACCCCACCAGTGCCTCACTATGACCACCATCATCATGGGAGTCCGCTAAGACACTGACATCAGGTTGTGAGGGGGAGGGATACTAACCCTTGAGTTCACCTGTGAGGGGAAGACAACATATGTAAATTAATACCCTGCAGTATTATGTTTGTTCACACACACACACACACACACACACACACACACACACACACACACACACACACACACACACACACACACATGCACACACACACACACACACACACGCACACACACACACACACACACACACACACAGATACACACTCACACACGCACATGCACACACATGCACACACACACACACACACACACACACACACACACACACACACACACACACACACACACACACACACACACACACACACACACACACACACACACACACACACACACACACTCCTGGTACAGTCTGGTACAGCTGTGACACCTAAGGGCTCTTCAGGGCAGACCTTACGGTAGTTCTGCCTGCTGTAGTCCATCTCTTTCACTGCTATTGTAAGGCCCACAACAAAGGGTGACAAATCCTACTGTGTAATGAGCCTAGTAGCAGAATGGTAATTGTGGCCAAGACCAAGGCTATTGGATTGAGCTATACAGTGTCACCAAGTGCATATGCATGTACTATAAGAGCTGACTTACTGCTATACAGACCACACACAATGACAAGGTGTAATGAGATGTGATGATAACTGATGATGGAAGAAGACTATACACTACCACTGTAGTATCTACACAGTTTAGACTCCCAGGGATTCATTTCAGACAACATTGCAGGACAGTCTGCAATACGTACAGGAAACATGTAAAGTACTAGGTGCATAGCTTCATAAGATGATACCAGGCTATTGGCCCTGATGCCCTCATAAGCCTGCCCCAGACTTTCGCACATGTCCCTTCAAAGCCAGCACCTGTTTCCCCTGTCCAGCTGGGACACACGCATGATCCCATGAGTGTCTCATCCATTTCCCATGCAGTTGTCCAGCTTCTTCTTTAAGAGGGCTATACACTTACTTTAATAGACATGGGGAGGGAGTGTATTTTATAGACAGTGTATTGTGTGGGACACTACACTATCCCACCAACAGATACTGTACATGTCACAGACCAGATGAAGGCCTTGCATGCATGATGCATGAGTGGGCTTTGCCTTACAGATATGCAGAAATGCCTTCAGGGCTGGTTTGGAAATGGCCTTGTATGCCAGACACAGGTCACCTATGGTCAGTCTGTATGAGACTGAGTACAGGGACAGGGCTTTCAGCCTACCTGTATAGGATAGGTGTTGCAGACCCTGGATTTGCATGGTCAGAATCCTCTGTGGTCTCTGCAACTGCTACATTTGCTTGGCAAGGTACAGGCCAAAGGAGCCATTGTACTTGGTAATGCATCTGATAAGTGTAGAGTATAAGGATGTTGTGGCCTCCTGGTTCCTGGATGACATACACGTATTTGTTAGGTGGGCCATGCAGACAGCCTTCTATACAATGGTGCCCACATGGTGGGAAACTGTCAGGTTGCTACCAACCTTGGTGCACAAGTCGCCTCACACCTGATTGCAGTACATTATTACTGTCATAATTAGTGTGGATGACATCTGCCACAGCAGGGAGAATGATGCATCTCCTGGCATTCAGTTTGCAGCAATGCTTCTTGCACCAGTCATTAATTGGGTGAGGGCCTCTTGGGAGATGCTCACATCAGTAGGGGAATGTAAGAGAGTGACCTCCTTGCAAGCATCTGTAAACCTGGTCAGCCACAGACCACTGCTTTTGTCCTGTACCTCAGATACCTATATCTCAAGCAGTAGAGGCCCCCAGACTGATCCTTGGGGTACACCGCTTTGGATGACTCTACTACTAGAGACGGGTTCCACTACTTTGACCAAGTGGATACTATCATTGAGCAAATTAGCTACCCATCTGGTAACATACAGGTTGATGCCTAGCTGTGTAGACATATGTATCCTGGTCACCTGGGGATTATTGTGAGAGAATGGGGCTAGATGAAGGTAGGCAATGTTCACCATCTTCCCCTCATCCTTGTGTTTATCGACCACTTCAGAGAAGTCAGTCAGGTTTAACAAGCCTGATACCCCTTTGACAATACCACACTGTGTGGCCTCAGGCATTTTGAGGTTGCCAATGTTCCTGTTCATAATGTCTTTGATATTGCCTTCCATAACCTTGCAGAGTAGGCTAGTTAGGCTGATGTGCCTCTGATTTTCTGGGTTGGCGGAGTGCTCCACCTTTGTGTACAAGGATGACAATAGGTAGCTGTCCTCTATGCAGATGGGATGACACCGGTGCTCAGGCTTTGGTTGACAACAGTGCGTAATGGATCTGAGAACTCATGCCTGAGTTCATGTAGGATGCAGCTAGGGATGGTATCAGGCCTATGGACACTTCTGTGTGTTGCCTTTGAGAGGGCATTATGGACCTGCTTCCTGATGATGAGGGGAGGGGGGCAGGTGCTGTGTATGCACATGTGTACTGATTGGGGACAGGGGGTGATGTTTACATTTCACCTGTCTGCAGCAGGTTGCCTATATTTATGCTGTATGTGTATGTGGTGTCATTGACCACCGCCAAAGAGCAGATTTGTGTGTTGCCACTGGGACTGCAGATATATGTGTCAAAGGCCTAGTGATTGGCCTTGGTGGATGTAGGGTAATTCACCTGTGACCGTATTTGCTTGTGAAGACCAAGGTGACATTGCTTCCAATAAGGCACCTGTTCCTTCTTGGCCGTGTCCAGCAATTATTTCCACCTATTATGGTATTTTCATATTGTTGCTGTCCACCATAATCATTTATCCTACCTTGAGGGACATGATATTGTCCTGTCAGGTATTGCTGAGTCCATACAGCTATGTAGGTGCTCACATATTATTGTGGTGTGGGCTTGGACATTACTGCTAGTTCCAACTGATGGGACGTTGGCTGTAAAGCTACTTCTACCTGCACTGAGGAGATTTATAGTCATTTGTGCAAAGTTTATTTTGTTTGACTCTGACAATGGGGGGCAGGGGAGATGGTGACCTGAACAGTGATGGCTATGTGGTCAGATCTTGCCAAGGAGGATGGCACTGTAGGAGTGCTACAGTGACTAGGCATGTTGGTTAGGACCAGGTATAGGATATTTCCACCTGTCGTAGGAGTATTGACCAGCTGATCCACTGCATTGACATTGACTAAGCCGAGGAATCTCTGTGCATTCATGTTCAGGTTTCGTAGGTCATGCACACTATGGTTGGGTAGTTTGAAGTCACCCAGGAGCAGGGTAGATGATTGAATTCTGACAGATTCCAGCAAGTCCCAATAGGTGTGGTGGGTGCCCATATTCATGGTTGGAGGCCTGTAGCTAGTTATGATTTGAGTAGGTGTTTTGTCAACTGTTAACTACACTTGGGATGTCTCCCATGTGTCATACTGTTTGGCCAGCCTGGAGGTGTATATGTGTATGATAATGTTCAACACTCCTCCTCCTCCTGTAGCTTTTCAGACCTCCATTTGGAGTCTAAATGTATAGGTTCATAGGTTCATAGGTGTGTACTAGGTTAATGGCCCTGGAGCCTTTACAAGCTTATTCCATAGAAGTGACCTGGTATCGTGCTGCTGGACATTAGTTCCCATTGCCTCTATCAAGCAGAGTCACTGGAGTGATCCCTGGGGTGAACTTTCTATTACCCATCCACTCATCAAGATTTCTCTTGAAGAGCTCTGTTTGACATGTATGGAAAAGTCTATTCCAGAGCATACACAGTCTCTAAGTGGGGAACCTGTCCCTCCAGCATGTTCTATTGATTGTTGATAATGAGGTTGAGGTCTCTGGAGTGTGTGGTACAGAGGGACTGGGATTTCTTTAGATGTAGCATGTCTAACAGAGCTGGGTCAGACATGGCTTTGTAAGTCAAGCAGAGATTGCCTCTAAGTAGCCAATATGAGACAGAGAATAGCTGGAGTATTTTGAGTCTGTCCTTTTAGGACATGTGTTTAATTCCTAGGATCTTCTTCATTAGTTACTTCTGTGGCCTCTCCAGCTGTTGAAGGTGTCTAGTGAGGTACATGCCAAATGGCGCATTATACTCAATGATTTGTCTAATGAGGGAAGAGTAGAGAGGGACGATGACCTCTTTCTTCCTGGATGCAAAACCCTTGGTAATGAGATGTGCCACATAGAAGGACTTTCTGACCACAGTGCCAATGTGGCGGTTGAAGGAGAGGTTGCTATCAACCTGCATCCCCAAATCTCTTATAATGCCTTCAGTGTTCAGTGGGCTCCCATCAATTTGGTAATTAGTGGGAAATGAGTTTTTACCAAAGGGGATGATGACACATTTTTTGGCGTTAAGCTTAAGGCCATGGTTTCCACACCAGTCATTGGCCTCAGTGAGGCCTTTCTGTAGGATGTCTGCATCACTTGGGAAGTTAATAATGGCTCCCAGTTTGCAATCTTCCATGAACTTGGTCAACCAGAGTCCCTTTGTGTTGGCCTGAACTTTTGAGAAGTAGATGCCAAACAGGAGAGGACCCAGAACCGATCCCTGTGGGACTCCAGTCATGACTGGTCGGCAGTCTGACTTGGAGTCCACTACTTTCACACTATGTGTTTTATCTGTGAGCCAATTTTCAACTCACTTAGTGATATAGAGGTTGATGCCTAGTTTTGTGAGTTTATCAATAATTCCTAAGGGAGGAATGGTATCAAAGGCCTTGGCCAGATCGAGGTAGGCTGTATGCACTGCCTTACCTTCATCTACAGCCCAGGTGACTAACTCAAAGAAGTCAACCAGGTTGAGCAGGCATGATCTCCATTTCACAAAGCCAAATTGTGTGGGGTCTAGAGTTAGGAGATTTCCTATAGCTTTGTTAATCAGGTCCATGATGATGCGCTCCATAGCTTTACATATCAGACTGATCAGGCTAATGGGGCAATAACTCCCAGGATCTATAGTTGCTCCCCCTTTATGGAGAGGGATGACTGTAGCAATATGTCATTCAGTAGGGACAAAGCCTGAGGTGAGGCTGTGACTAAACAGGGCACACAGATACGGTGCCAGTTTACTTTGTAGTTGATGTAGAACACAGCCAGGGATATTATCGGGTCCCATGGAAGCTGTATTCGGGTCTATATAAGAAGCACAAAAATGCTTCTAAGTGAATATTGAAAGAGCACCACATATTCATCGAATCGTATTTAAGCAATTTGATGAACATGTCATAGGGCAAGGAGATGGTTGGCCAACTTCACAGAGTTGCCCTTTTATTCCCTATAGTGCAATCTCAGAGTTGGTCTATTTAGTTAGGGGGTGTGGGGGGCAAAGCCCCCCACCTGTTTATGATGTTAAATTATTATTTTTTAAGCAAACATTCTTATTATATAGACCTCTGTATTCTTGGCCTTGGACAATGCAGCTTTAACCTGCACTGCAGTAATGCTGGGTGCCTGGTATTATTTTGGTATTGTTGTTGGTCCTTTGGGGGAGAGAGAGAGATAATGTTGGCACTGAATCTGTCGGCCAGTATGTTGGCAATATCTGTTGGCTCAGTATAGGAGGTACCATTGTGCAGTAACTCAGAGCAAATCTGGCTATTGCCATGGAGGTTCTTGATATAGCTATAGAAGGCTTTGTGATTGTTTTTAGTGTCTGCTCCAATTCTGCCTTCATAACTGGCTTTAGAGGGTTTGATGAGGGATCTCAAGTTTTTGTTGAGGTTAATAAGGTAATTTTTCCAGTCTTGGGACTTCACCTTTTTCTACAACAGTTTCTTCCTTCTGTTGTAGAGTTTATTAATGGCAGGGGACCACCAGATTGGCTTCAATTTTTTTGGAGGAGAGCGTCTTGATTCTGTTGGGTATGGCTAGTTCCATGAATTTATGTACATGTTCATACAGTGCATTGGTGTATGATTTGGCAATCATGCAGCTATTTTCCATTGGCATGGGTGCCGTGAAGTTAGCCACCTCTGTTTTTAGTAGTCCGTCAGCTTTGGAGAAGTTTTTCAAGGTGGTTACCTTTGCGAGGGTGTGTGGGTGAGATGTGGATTTCCATGGTGATTAATTTATGGTTGGATCTGACCAGGGAGGGATTGACTACTGGTGTAGAGCAATGGTCGGCCATGTTAGTATTAATCAGGTCAAGGATGTTGCTTCCTCTAGTAGGGTCAGCATGAGCTCATCCAGGGCATTGGAATTGATGAATTCCCAGAAGCATCAGGCCAGTATATTGGTGCTTGAGTATTTTTCCCAGTTGATGGAGGGGTAGTTGAAGTCGCCTAGCAACAGAGTGTTGGGTTGGACCTTGATAGAGTCCAGGGTGCTTTGGAACATGGAGTGAGAGTCTAGGGACATAGTTGGGGACTTTTAGCAGGCTATGACTTGGATCACCTGTCTTACCCAGTGTTAGTTTTACCTGAAGTATCTTAGATGCGTTATGCTGGGCTACTTGTCTGGAGGTGTGCATATCCTTTATGAATATGGAGACACCACCACCTTTGGAGCTTTAGTCCATGTTTGGGATATGTGTATGATGGGATGAGTAACCTGGCAAGGTTAGTGTGCTCTCCACAGCTGCAAAGCAGGTGTCAGTGACTGCACAGATGTCGGCATCCTACAGGACAAGGTATGCTTGCATTCACATGGGTTTCATGCTAAGACACCTAGCTCCTGTTAGAGCAAGACATCTGCACAAAGGCACACATTACTGGTGGTTAAAGGATGGAAAATAATGTCACTTTATGAATCTAGCTAAAACACAGCACACTTAGTTGCCAGCAAAGATGGTGTCACATTCACAGTTCTACTCCACAGAATATGACATCTGACAATCAAATGTATGCTATTATGGTATGAATTCAGTCTTTAATGGTTTGCCAGTGATGTGCCAGACAATTCACAACTGTATGAGGCATTGACTACAAATATGAGGCAGACATGTGATCAGTCTGCAAAACTCTGGACAGTTGTCAGGTATGGGCTCAGTATATAACATACAGTTCAACACACACTTCTGTGCCTGCTGTGTGCTATGCACATACCCTATATAAGTCTCTTACATTTGTAAGACAAGCGTATTTATCATAGTCGCATTCACAGGTGACATATGAATATTTACAACATCCCAGGTAGCTGGCCTAGCAGTGTCACACTCTGTATTTGACGACACGCCAATAGTAGTCATACATGAGCTGATCTTTACTGGGGTGACACAGGGGCCAGAGATGCGATCCATGTCACTGCAGACAGGGCAAGCAGGAATGGCCATAGGTTCCAGACAGCAGCATGTGAGTCCAGCAGGTCTTGTTGCAACCGTGTCTTTAACTTCTTCTTATTTCACATTATTGCAACCCCCTTTTTCATTCCATTACAAGCTTACGTGACTGACATACCTGCTATAGTTCTGGAGAGTTTCCTCAGAATAATGCAAATGGTTAGGTCTGTGTAGTCGCAGTCTGTCTTTGTGTAGATGGGTTCAGACCTGTGTTGCATAGGCAGAAGCTTGCCTTTTGTAGGTAATGCTCATGAGCACATGATGGCCTGTGCTCCTGTCATTGTCTCCCACTTGCTGCTTGCATACAGAGCAGCTGTGTTGTCTTTTCATTAGCCGATGCCATAGCAACACAGTGCTATAATTAAGCCCTTCATGTGGGCCTTGCCCCCTTTCCTTGCCTGTGTGGAGGACATTATGGGTGCTACATCTTCACAGATGGTAGGTGGAAATACCTCTCAGGACAAGACATGTGGAAACAGCTCAACAACATGAGGGACAAAGCTCGAGAACTGGGTACAGATTGTAAGTATTGCTAGTATACACATAGAGGATTGCTAAATTAACATGGTTTGTCTGGACATGCATTTTCTGTATGACTTGACATCTGAAAGTGACATGTCTCTGACATACCTCTCAACTGTGCAGATGTCCACAGACTGCCCAGAGGTTTGCCTGTTATGTTTGATCTGTTCCTCAGACACTTTCTGTTTTTGAGGAATCAGTAGTATAATGTGAGGACTACAGTCAGTAAATATTGACATCTATTAGTGTTTCAGACATCATATCCTTCAGGGATGTTATGTTACAACCAACCCTGTAACACCAGCAACTGTTTCAGTTTATAACACCATTATGTTTGATATGTCTCTCTTTTTGGCCCCCTGTCCCCCAAGTATGTCATACTTTGTCCAGATGTTTTGTAGTAAGAGGTTCAGAGGTATGGTATATCATTATTTAGTGACTGCACTCCTGATATCATCGCAGTGACATAGCAGACTCCTGGAAGTGGTATGTGGCAGTGGCCATAAATATGGTCCCACACCCTGGACATTCTGTGGAAATCTGTACAGTTGAAAGTTATGTATGTCTGAACATTGTTGACAGACTGCCAAGATTGTGTAGCAGTGTTGGGTGTAAATGTTGGGCTGAGTAGAGAGAATAGCAGATGTGAGTGTCATAGATCCTTTTCTATCTGACTGTGCATGCTGCTACATTTGCTGGTGGTCTATCAGGTGTATATGTTTGTAAGGGCAGACTGAGAAATGTCCTGTAACTCCTCAGGATTCCCAATAGACTATGAGTTGGGCCAGTATATGTCAGTGTAGTGTGTGACTGGCAATCAGGATATGTTTATTCAAACAGTCGTTCTACTCTAGAGTTCACTTGGGGTACTGGTATGTTGCTGTGACTGTGGTGCAAATGTCTGTGGGTGGGGAATTTCTCACCAATGTCTGCTTTTCCCTACAGTTCCATCTCTGTGGTGCATAATATATTTGGGAATACATGGGTAATTCCCTAGAGCTGATTTGGGGTAGTGTTGTGATGATATTACTGTGGGTCAGAAGGTGCTGGGTAAAATAATTGGCAGCTCCCAGTGTTTTTTCTCTTCTGTTGCAGGACTGCAGTCATACCTCTCCACTGTTCAGATGTTTAGACACTTTCAAGATGTGTGGCTCATATGTTTCGTCTTCTTCATATATATATATATATATATATATATATATATATATATATATATATATCAGAGTTCTATGGATATATATTCTTCCCTTATGTTAAATGACTGCAGTGCATGATATGTTTGTAAAAACATTATAAATTCCTACAGCTCAGAGGGTGGAGAGGTTTGTTGCTGTGATTGTAGTGCACAAGTTCCTGGGTTCAAGACTTGGTAGTGATGACTTTTTTTCACTCATGTTCAATGACCATAATGCATGATATGTTTGTAAAAGAATTGCGCATTTTCACAGCTCAGATAGTGTAGTGGTACGTTGCCTTGACTGTAGTGCACAGTGTCCTGTGTTCGATACTTGGCAAGGCTGATCATTTTGTTGCTGGGCAGAACAAGGGCTGATGGAGACAGAGTCATTAAGGCATTTTTAAGCAGTTGTAAGCGGTTTTGCGTGGTTTTGCATGAAGCTAAGCGATGCTAACAGATGGTTAAGTCCTTTTTGCTTCACTTAGCACCATTTACTCCCACTTACACCTGCACAAATTTTAAATAAAAAAAGAAAAAAGGGTGATAGGAAAGTGGTGAAATGGGGCAAACAGGCGGGTAAAACATTAGGAAAAGCAGCTAGGGATGTGCAGGATGGGTGTAGGAAAGGACCGTAGCTCTACATTTTTTTCTGCAGCAACAGCTGTGAATAATGTGTAGAATTTGGAATTTACAGGCTCATACCCCACAGGGAGGGGGTGTTGACAACAGACATTTGTAGAATTATTTGTGGGAAGACTGATTAATTTCATTGTACATGGGGGTCAACTGTATAACTATGTATGGGGCAATGATTTTTTTGTGGGACAGATGCCCCTTTTTAGGTGAGAGTGGAATGTTGAGGAAGGGCTATAGATATGTCTGGAGAGATAGGTTGGGTAGGATAGGTAGCATTTGCAGACAGACAGGACACACAAGACAGCAGACAGGGATGGTATATGATACATGAGGGGTGGTTGGGAATCAGAGGCCCATGAGCCCCCAAAATGGATACAGTGGGACTGAGATCCCCACCCATGGGCAATCACCACTGCACCTTCATGGCACTGAAGGTGGCTGTCCTAGGGACTGGACAAGAGGGGCAGGCTGCCCCTTGAGGTGTACCAGGTGGCCCTCCATCTGACACAGCTGCAAACCTAATTCAGAGCGGATGACGCTGTGCACCATACCCCAGAACATTCTGCTAGTGACAGACTCATCTCCATGCCTGCATGCTGGGGGATACGCCCCATCCTCTGAGGTAGTTCCACCCAAAGGTGGTGCAGGTCTAATGGAGGATGATGTTCCAGGTTGGGTCCCAGACATGCTGGGGCCCTGTGCCACGGCCAGATGGGGTGAGACAGGCAGATCCACTTGGATCTGCCTTCCCAAATGTGCTATGGTGTTGTAGTTTTCCCAGGATATATTGGTTAATCATAAACAACACATTTCAAAATTAGTTATAACAGCATGCATGGGTCTTCCAATTAACCCAAACCAACAGATTTGAAACAGTTGCATAGCAAACAGAACACATGCATAACTGGAACAGCAGTAAGCATTTTAACAGCATGCAAGTTACATTGACGGCAACAGGCCACCAATAATGGTATTTGAAGAAGGCATGTTAATATGCAACCAATAAAATATATGAACAATAACAGAGCACATGTCCCAACAATAGGTTTTGAGAACTACATACCCGTAGTATATGGATAATAATTATTGATGCAGATGATGGGTGGGGGGAGAGAAAAAAGTTCATTAACAACTGTACCGGCTTCTATTTTTCACAACACTCTACAGGTCTGCCCTCACTTTACATCTATCTATGGCCCATAGCTTCTGTGGCACATACATACGTGTTAGACTGTAACACTGTAATGGTATGGGGCAGACTGTGTGAACTGTGGCTATTTTATTGGAGGGGACTTGTACATGTCAGGGTTACATACTTGACAAAGAAGGGGTACACTGCAATGATGTTGTGTGAGTCTGCTACTAGCATAGTTCACCTGGATTTCTATCTGTGTCCAAGGTGATTGGCAACAGTGACCACTAGCCATGACAGTGTGACGCTTGAGAGGCATGTATCGGGAAGAGAGCAAAATGTATGTACCTATCCTGCTGTCATTTGCAGGCATGGGGTTGGACAGTGGGATAGTTGTACATGGTGTATTGTTCTACCCTTCAAACAGCTACTACAAACATTTCATTACCTGTAAGACATGTGGAGAAAATATCTGTTACGACTATCTGACTGTTTTTACAAACATTCAAGATTTCTTGAGTGTATATATGCACATATTTCAGTACCCCTCCCTAGATTCGAACCATGTCTGGGTGTGCTTAAATGAACTATAAGGCTATTTCCCATCACACTGAGCTACTGGGGAACTGGTGTCTCTTGTTTGACTGTTTTCTGCCTAATACTCTGTGGGTTAGACAGTCTGACCTTGTAATTCTGAGATTCATGCATGACAGATAGTTAGTGTATTGTGTAGTAATCCTTTAAAATTATACAATCTGAAAAGCAAAGATTAACACAAGGCACTGCAGCAGGGGACACAGTATAATACATTTGACATTAGTATTCAGGGTTCAGATCTTAGTCCATAACATATGTCATATTTCATGTATATCTTGATTTACAGCTTCACAATCTACTGTTTTGCATACTAGCTGGTTCTCAGAACAACCTCTGTTAATTCATGCTGTCACAACCATATTTTCTGTGCAGAACCTGTACACATTCAATTTCTATGACAACATACCAGAATAAACACAACAGTTAGTGGTTTAGGATTTATTGTACTTATATGACACAGTGCTCTACTACTGCATATGCTGTAGATGACTATTAGTCTGGCAAACTTTTCTTTAATTGTTACACACAGAACACCGTAAACAATTTCCTCCTTCTTATGTATTTCACTGTATACTACAAGGTAGATCTGTACCCACCAGCCTGTCAGCACAGCCTTGTTAGTCTGTCCCCATGAGCTTCAGCTTTGCTAGCCCTCTCCACTGCAGCTGTATTGTGAGAAAGCAAACATTATGCATACCTGTCTATCACATACCCAGGCTAGAATTTGGTACAGCTATATCTGGGATATTTGCAAACTGCTGGACCATGGTTGCCCTGGGCGTCTTGGATCCATTGAGCCAAGAGCACCCCCTTCCTCCACTTTAGGTCGGCATAGTGATGCTGTACCTGCTCGCCAGTTTGGGGGATGCCAGTGGCACTGGTGAGATTGATTACCAGATGGTTGCAGGCCTTCACTTTATACTGTGAGCCATGGTACTGGCCCTGCAGCAGTCTGTCATCATGGTTTGCTACAAGGAGCCCAGCCATGACTCCAAAATGCCCCAGTGCTGTGCCTGAAAGCATGAGCCCTCACCAACACCTGATATAGTTCCTACTCAGAGCAAGCTACAACAGATTCTGGCTGTATTCCTGCCTGCGACATTTAAATAAGGCTATATTCCTGCCCTTTGCTGTCATTGGGCCATTTTGAAAATGCTGAGCTCAGCTAGGAAATAGGCAAATCAGCTAAGCTGAGTTGAACAGTGTTTAAAGGGGTAAATGCTGAGCACTGCTTACAAGTGCGCAAATCCACTTAGCTGAGCTAACTGCTGCTTAGCATTCACATTTAAGCAATTCTTACACCAGCTAAGGATAGAGGAGCAGTACGTAGCATTTCTCAGTTTTCATTTTAAAAAAATATCAGGATTGTAGATTAATTCATTATTACTGACATTTTATTAAGTGTATATGATTTAGTTTACATGACATCCCCCTATGTGTTTTCATTACATTACCTTGGGGTGTGACTATACTGTATGGGACACTTGTGTATACATGGGTGATTTCACATGTTGTATGTACTCACACTTCCATTTTAGACCATCTGCACTATCCTGGTTGACAAATATCAATTACTACATACTTTAAAATAAAAAAAAATAATTTTAACAATGCTTTCCTGGTTTACTATCACATATTCGATTGTCATTTAGATGATCCAATATGTGCAAAAATCATTTTATTGAACTGAGAGTTCGATCACCACAATGTTGAAGCTGACATGAGCGAACAGCCACTATATTCAGCTTCAACATTGCGGTGCAGATCGCATTATAGTGGGGATCGGGAAATGTACACTTACCCTCACTGTATTGCGATCTCGAAGTTTGTATATATAAGTATGATGGGGGGGGTGCATGGGGCTTGCCCCCATGCAAACATTGTTGTTAGTTGTGGGCAGATGTGAGCATTTCAGCAAAGTTGATCATCGACATTGCTGAAATGCTCTGTTCAATATTTCGGTTGCTTGGTGTTTTGCTTTCTGACAATATTTGTCAGAAATCATTGCGTTTGTCTAAATGACGTTTGCAAATATGATAGTAAACCTGCTTTCCCATGTAAAAATAAAGTGCCTGTCTTGGTACTCAAACCACGAATGTCTGCATGCAAAGCCGGGACTCTAATCACTACACGATCTCAATGTTAGGATTTTCGCTGTGTATTTTTATTTATCTCCTATGGGATGTTTAAGCAATGCCAAGCAGAGGGCCATAACATGCTCACCCACTCAGCTTCACTTAAATATACCTTAGACTGGGAAAAAAATAATAAACCCACTTTATTTACATGTATCTGTACTCCTTGTTAGTCACAGTAAGGGAAAATGTAAGGGGATACATAGGGACAGATTTTAAATATTGCTCTTACAGACTTAGAAAGTGTGACTGTGGTTTTCTAGCAAATCACTGGCAAATCTCTTGGGGTTTAAGTCAGAATATAATGACAGACATTTGGGTTTCAGACTCCATACCCTTCAGGAAATTTGTGCTATTGCAAAATCTGTTATCTATCAACTTTCCAAGTTTGTAAGAAAAATATTTAAAATGTGTCCCTGTTTTTGGGCCTTTGTCCCCTTATTATTTATGGCTTTGTACAGATTTCTTGCTCTAAGAGGTTGAGAGGTATGTGAGTTAGGCATCTGGACATTCTGCGGAAACCTGTACAGTTGAGGCCTATGGCCGTATGGCTCTTTCGCAATGCAGGGGGGGTGTGACACACCCCTTGCATTGCTTCCTATTGAGATATCTGCTTTCAGTGTCCACGGACATTGAAAGCACTTGCAAAGTGCAGTGGCGGGTGTGTGACAGTACCTGTCACACACCCCCTGCATTGCTTCCAATCCAGACTTCCTGCTTTCAGTGTCCATGGACACTGAAAGCACTTGCAAAGTGCTGTATGGCACTTTGACAATGCAGGGGGTGTGTGACAGAACCTGTCACACACCCCCTGCATTGCTTTATTGATCCCCTATCTATTTCAGTGTCTGCGGAGACTGTTTTACTATTTTATATAATTTCAGTGTCCGCGGACTGTACGGCACTTTCTGAGTGCAGGGGGCATGTTAGATGTGCGTGCACTACTCAAGCTCCCTGCACTCAGTAGTGTTCCTGTCTAGTTAGCCTTAGCAGTAGTGTGCCTTCATGAATCTCAAGGTACGCTGTTGTTAAAGCTAAGGGTAAACAGGCACAGTTCACTCTGTACAGTAATAGCACTATTCCTGCATGGAGTTTATTGAATCCCAGAGAGAATAACAGGTTTTGTGTTAGCATGAATTTTCTGACGGTTATGAAATGTGAAACCCAAATGTCTGTTATTATTTTCTGACTCCAGTCTTTAATAACTTAGCAATATTTTGCCCCAAAATTAGAGTTTTATGAAAAATGGACCAAAAATATGAAACAAAAATCTGGACATTCTGCAAATATCTGTACAGTTGAGAGGTATGGTTGGATCAATGACTCTGATTTTATGACCTGTTTTGTTCACGTGACTGTTTTGGCCACATAACTGCCTTGCAACTTGTATAAAATGAATGTGTTTGTTAGTGTCGAAAGAAGTTCAGTTAATGGCCAAAAGTACTTACTGCAATATTCTGTTATTTATTATTTTAGTTTACCTTCATTTTGTCACAAAATATATGTGCGATTGTGCTTTTGTGTGACTAGTTAGAGCGAATTACAGAACACCTCCGAGGATAAATGTCGAAAATGGTTTAGCTGAAAATCCTTTTTGACATTTTTCCCATATGTTTAAATGGCTAAATGCATTCCCATTGTAGCCATTCGAACATATGAGTAGCTGTTGTGAGTTTTTTGTGTTTGTCCTTTCAATGAATGGACATCACACAAACCACTTGTGACAAAATGAAGATAAACCCATTATTTTATCAAACTGGAACTACAGTTTGAGTATTTTATTTTGTGGAGTATTATAGTTATAGCATTTGAACCAGTGGTTTTCTTGGTACTATCTTGCTTTCTATAGACTAAGGCACCATATTCATGTCCAAAATTATGTGTTATCTCTGCCTGAGCTTCTAGGTAGAATATTTAAGAACTTCTGTTTTTATCTCCAAACAGGCTGTTTGGTAGAAAGGTTCAACAGAGCCTTAAAAGTCCATGCTAAGAAAAATTGTCAAGAAAGATAAAAACATCTGGGACAAGTATTTGCCCTGTTTAATGTTCTCCATGGGTAGGCACTCAATACTGGCACAGAATGTAGTCCATTTTAATTATTGCGTGCCATGCACCCTAATGTAGATGAGCTGGCAGAATGACTGAGGAAAGTCTGATTCCTCAGTATCCTGGACCTAACTTCAGGGTACTGGCAGATTCTCTTGGCCAAGAAGGCTAAGGAGAAGACTGCCTTCTCTGGTGCAGATGGCCTATACTAATATAATGTCATTCTCCTTGGTATCTATGTTGCCCCAACAACATTCCAAAGGTGGATGGCCTCATCAGCAATATATTGTGGGTTTCTTGGATGATTTAGTCATACTATCAGAGGACTGGTACTGCATCTCCCAAATGTTCAGGCAGTATTGTACTTCTTGAGGCAAGCTGGGCTTACAGTCAAAGATTTGAAGAACAAGGTTAAGATGATTGAGATCAACTATTTAGATCATGTTATGGAACAGTATTAATTACAGAAAAAAAAACTGTTAAAGAGAGCCAATACTGCAGGTGAAAATGCAAATAAGGGATATCTTAAGATTTGTGGGATATTATAGAACATTTTTCTCTGACAATCCTTTGATAGTCTATTCACTAACCTACCTGAATAAAGGCACCGGGACAGAAAAAGTCAGGTGGAACACGGAGGCTGACAATGCTTTCAAGAAATCCAAATGAAGCCTCTGTGCTGGGCTATTCCTGGTGTCCCATAACTTTTACAACCCTTTTATAGTCTACATGGATGCATCAGATATTGGACTATGGACAGTGCTGACCAGATGATTAATAGTAAAGAACATTCTTTACTGTTTGAGCAGAAATTTGAACAAAACTAAGGGTAGAGACTCTACCACTCCAAGCGAATACCTAGCAATAAAGTGAGTCTTGGGTTCCCTCTAGGCTGAGAGTTTAAGTTATTTTTTGATCAGTTGCTTCGCCAACATAAAGAAGGCAATGTAAAGCTCTGAAAATGAGCCTAACAATGCAACCATTATGCTTTGAAATTCAGCATCATCCTAGCATTGCCTATGATAATGCAAATGGTCTGTCTAGAGCTTGCAAAACTTCCTATGGGCTAATAGCTAGTGGTGTCTGTGTGTGTCTGCATCTGTGTCTGCGTGTGTGTCTGTGTGTGTCTGTGTCTGTGTGTGTGTGTCTGTGTGTCTGCATCTGTGTGTGTCTGTGTGTGTGTCTGTGTGTGTGTGTGTGTGTGTGTGTGTGTGTGTGTGTGTGTGTGTGTGTGTGTGTGTGTGTGTGTCTGTGTGTCTGTGTGTGTGTGTGTCTGTGTGTCTGTGTCTGTGTGTGTGTCTGTGTGTGTCTGTGTCTGTGTGTGTCTGTGTGTGTCTGCGTCTGTGTGTGTTTGTGTGTGTGTCTGTGTCTGTGTGTGTCTGTGTCTGTGTGTGTCTGTGTGTCTGTGTGTGTCTGTGTGTGTGTCTGTGTGTCTATGTGTGTGTGTGTGTATGTGTGTCTATGTGTGTCTGTGTCTGTGTCTGTGTGTGTGTCTGTGTCTGTGTCTGTATGTGTGTCTGTGTGTCTGTGTGTCTGCGTTGTACATATACATGTACAGAAAGAGTGGGAGCATGATGGAGCCACATCTGTAGATTGTTGTTTGCAGCATATTTGCTTTTTGGCATTATATGTTTGAACACACACCAATACACACACACACACACACACACACACACACACACACACACACACACACACACACACACACACACACACACGCACACACACACCACACATGCCCACACACACAAACATATATGGTTATATGTATCTCTCTGTGTGTACATCCATGTGCATGTAAGTTTCAATGTCCATGGGCTCCTTGACTTTCACTTCTAGAGACAATATTGTAATATGCATATTTGAAGTGACATAGAAAATGTTGATGTCATTTGTAGTCATGATGCAATATGTCACTTAATGCAATACTGTGCTACTATAGTATATAAGTAAAGATAATTCCCTGCAATCTGCTTTATGTTGCATATAATTTGTACAGGAAATCTGTCTAAGAATGTATTTTTTTGTGATGTACATAGGCTTCCTGGAATAAGAGACACACCAAAAACTGTGCAGTAGGGCTGGATTGGAACTATATAAGACCAGATGGGCTTATCTGTGGTGCAGAGGAGGTATATAAATGATCAATAATGTTTGATAAGCATTGATAGTGTAGAATAAGGACAGCCATTTCTTAATATGCAGCAACATAGATGCAGCTATCAGACAATGATCTTGTGTATCTTCATCTAGAATACTGGAATGTGCACATCTTCCACTGTCAATATAGCCTATTTACAGCTGCAAAGCACTTACCGGATGGATGTAGATCAACAAAGAGATAATCAAACACAGAGTTGTATACACACTTCTCAGCATACCATGCAAATGGGCATATGCATAGACAGCTGTGTACATAAAATTGGGTGCAGAGAAGGTGAGAAGATAAGAAACAATATATATATATATATATATATATATATATATATATATATATATATATATAAAACATTATTCCCATAACCAGATTTGCTCTTCTCTTCAATTTTCTTTCGGCACTCAGCATTTCTAGTGTTAACATTTTGAAAGGGAGCCCATATAAATATACCTAATTCTTCTTTGAACTGACTCCTGGAATATGTTCTATGTGCCATTTTACTTGGACAGCTATACATTTTTGGAATCTGGTCGTATATGAGTACTGCATGGTTAGTGCATTGGTGAGCAGTACATTAAAAGATTAATTTTGTAGCCAAAGCAATAATAAAAGTAAAACCAAGGCAGTACAGCTGAAGTAGAAGAAAAACATCTCTTACAAATTATAACTGCACAGCTAAATTCTTTGTGAGCCAAGTGCTTTTTGAAGTTGTTGAGTAGTTTCTGAAGTAGAACCAAGGTATCTTAGCTAATTCACTGTTTGCTTAGAGGATGCTTTTGATTTGTTGTGCCCTGGGAGGATACTTTTGACTTTTTGTGCCCTGAAATACCCTTTAATTTGACAGCCAAGGATTTACAAGGGGAAAAGCATTTTGTCAACAGCAGCAGCAGCAGCAGCTACTACTATTTAGAAAAGTGAAATGTGAAACTTGGCACCAATTCACTTGAAACTGTATTGTTTGCTGCACAGACATTTTAACCTGCAAGAATTTTGAAAAAGAAAGTACTTTTCAGGATAACAGACAAATTTTATTGGCATGTTACTGTCATCTATTATATCTACTATATTAGTGCCAGGGATTTTATGGAGTTTTGTTAGGGCAATGTTTAACATGCATAACAGGTACTTCCAGGAGAGGAAGGCTGCCAGTAGGTATGCCTCTTATTACAGTGTGTAAGTGCTACGCTGTGCATTTTTGTAGATCCTGCAGGCAACGTAACTAAAACTGCTGTTTTTAGCTTCTTTTCATAATGCTGAGGTCTTTCTGTTTCAAAACCTCCTTCATCTGCTAGTTTCTCTGCAATAAATTAAGTTAATTTGGTGAACAGTTAAAAGACCTGCTGCAAGGAAATGTGTTTAAAGTGACTGCAGGTGTTGGACCTTGGCCTTATCTACTGTTCTAAAATTTTTCTTCCAACAATAAATCATTTTTAATTTTCTTTTACTTTAGAATTATGTGCAGCAATAAATCATTGAATCACATTATAATAACACAATTAACCAGTACATCAATGTCAATATCAGTAATCTGCAGCTAAATAACTTGGCAACAAGTAACCCAGCCTTCATAAAGTTCAGTTTATGCTATCCAATGGCCAAGAGTTGTAATTATGCAGAAATGGCATGGTTCTGAATAATGATACTAAGTAGTGCAGCTAGAGTGGAGTGGAGTGAAAGAGGCAACTACCCTGGCATAAAGTGTTGGGAGGGTGTGCTCAGCCAATCCTATCTCTCTCTTTATTGCAATACCAGCTTACTTGAATGCTGTAGTGTTCCATGTGTCATTTAAACTGTATCAGGCAGTATGCTACAGTTTAAAAGTAAAAAAAAAAGTCTTTATTCTTTTAACTATACCTTGAGCACTGTAGTGCTCTGTGCAGACAGGGGGTCTATATTACATCCTCAAAATCCATCTTTATCGAATATGAATTTAGTGACACCTAAACAGTGAAATTTACTTTCACGAACCATGAAATCTTTCCTAGGGTAAGGAAACACTTGGCCAACACCACAACTTTCCTCTTTTCCCCACTGTAGTGCAATCTCATAGTTGTCATATACAGTTAGGGGGGTATGTGGGGCACAGCTTCCCACATTGGGGGATGGGGATGAAGCCCCCCACTTGGGTGGGTTTGATTTAGTGCAGTGCATGTTGTGGTGTGCTAGGAGACAAGTGTTTCCTTACCCTAGGAATGATTTTGTGGTTCACGGAAGTGTGTTTTGGTGGTTTGGTGTCACTGAATTCATATTTGATGAAGATGGATTTCAAGGATGTAATATTGAACCTAAGATGGATTTCAAGGATGTAATATAGACCCACAGACAGGGTATAATCTATAGCAACTATTTGCTACATTTGTAGCAAGCAGTTTGCTACAGTTTAATACAATTTGTTTTTTAACTAAGACATGAGTGCCATAGCATTCTGTGAGGGCAGGCTATAAACTGTAGCACAGTTTGCCACAGCTTAAAGATGATTTTTTTTATAAAATACATTGAAGGTTGGAGATAGAGCACAGAAATGGGATCTGAAATGCTGGGGAAGGAGGGAGGGGGTCATGCCATGCTTACCAGTAAAAGGAACCTCTGTTATTTTTTTGCTTATTTATTTTTTGCTCTTCAGTGGAAGAGCTGGAAGTCACATACAATGTAGCAATTGATTTTTACAGTAAAGTGCTTTTGCTTTTGTCTTTGTTTGCTCTTCACTTGAAGAGCCGATGAGATAGAGTGCTGGTTCATAGTACTGGCTCGGATGTGGGTTAAACCAGTTATGCATGTTTCTGATGATACTAATAATTTTCACAATATACCAATCAGTGAATAGTTGTGTGAAAAAAAAACACACAGACAAACACAAAGCTGAAAAACCTTGCTTTATCTTATTGTATAAAATGGATGTTAAGTCTTACAGGATAAATGGAACTGATTTCATTGTTTGACTAGATACAGAAAAGTCTTATTTTTAAGTACATGAAATGGTAATACATAGCTTTAAGTATTCATCATTTTTACTGATTAAGCTGGTTGATCATTTATTTAACTATTTAAATTAACCAAAGTATTAAACTTATTGCATATCCTGCTTAATGACATATAGGGCAACAATATCCCTAATGTATCTGAATAAAAATATCTAGGCATTAGTCTTGACCAATCTCTATTTTTCAGCATTCACATTGATATAACTACCACAGTCTTATCACAACATAAATTTTGATACAAGATCTTGCACCTACTCTTACCAGTAGCCAGAACTGTTATAGATAAGAGTTTATTGTTGTTTAAAATTGGTCTGGCTTAACTATTAAAATCTAAAATAGAAAGACATTATTTTGCAGAGTCCCGTGGCTTTTTCAAATATCTTTTTTTGCACAAAACTATTAATAATTTTGTAGTCCAAATAAATTCTCCCTTTGGTTTACAAACGAAAACTTCAGAAATTATTGTTTTCCACCTCTTAAAGGTTACATCAAGAGTCCCAATACATTTATAGAAAATTTAGAGTAGGGAAATTTGATTTTTCAAAATTTAACAAACTTAAGAGAAAAATATAGTTACAGTTTGCAAATATTAAAACATTTGGTCCTGAAAACATACTTGGGGATTTTATAAAACTTTACATATGGAACTCTCACCTTATTCACTATAATTATTTAATTTGTTAGTTAAATTTCAGACTAGTATTTTTCATTAGCATACATGATTCTCATCTTACAACTAGGGAAAGACCCCAAAGATACTAACAGCTACTGCCAAATAGCTTTACTTAACACTGATTATAAAATAATTGCACAAATAATAAATATTTAATTCAGAATTTAAAATCAAAATCAATTTGGCTTTATTCTGGGGGAAAAGGTGTATTCAATAAGCTGTCATTCCAAATTATTTTACTCTGTTTCAAAGATAATGATGGGGAAATCAAAACTTGAGCCACCTTTATTTCACTTGATTCAAAAAATGCATTTGATTTGGCAGATCAATAATTTTTATGTTGGAATTTGTATCGAACTAGTTTGTGTCCATCTATTTACAAGATTATTAATTCATTATTTTCAAATATAGAGTTTTATTTAAAAATTAATGGTCAATTTTCCAACAGTATCATAAGGATTGTGGTATTAGATGAGAATACCCTCATTCCCCCACATTATTTCTTCTGAATTATAATCCTATTTTGGCATTCAGATAAAATAATACTAGAATTAAACCAATTAACATTAATAACTTTACAATAAAACTAACCATTTATGCAGATGATTTATTACTAACTATTCAAAATCCAGAAAATTCTATTGATCATATATTTACAAATTTAGAAAGCAAAAAAAAAAAAAAAAACATACTTTAAAATCAATTTGAACAAATTAAAATTTCTACCACTAACTTCTTATACAAAAAATGCCAATCAAATGATCCAAACAGATAAAGTAAAATATTTGGGCTGGTTGTATTCATTGAAAACGTAATCTATCTCAGCAGATCAAATTTCAGCAATTTTCAGCAGTAGGAATAATGTTATAAGTAAAACCTTCATTGTCATTCATTGTCAGAATTAATTTATTTAAACTCTAAATATATCCAAACTGGACATTTTTTCTACAGAATTCATTTTTTTTCCTCTAGACATAAAATGGTTCAACAACGTTAAATGAATCTGATGCAATTTTTTTTAGGTGAGGCGGTTTCCCATGAATCCCTATAGAGATAGTATTATGATTGGTCCTTTATCTGTGAGTCGAACTAATGAAACTGATCCTTCATTATCTTCACTTATAACATTTTTCAAAAATCTTGTAAATTGGAATTTACAGAGCCATTTCCAATTGAAATATTTGTTTAAAGCTGTAAAGCAACTGACACTATTGACTTTAATGGATTTAATATCAAGAAATTCAATATATATATATATATATATATATATATATATATATAAACAATTTTATAAATAATAAATAAACAACATCTATTTTCCTTAGCTGGATGTAAACTTAGCAAACTGGTTAGATCAACAGATAATAAGATTATAAATATCAGTGCATTTCAGGTTCTTTTAAAAAAAGTCTCACTAACAAAACAAAAATAATTAATTTAGAGCTAATTAAAACTGAAATGCAAACTTTTGTATACTCAAACCTAACTATGTAATAAATAAAATAAATAATTTCAATTGTTTATAGTCAAATCAATACATTTCATAATCTTCACAGTGCAAAAATGCCTTAAATTTCTTTCTCAAAATTGTGTCTATTTTGTCAGTAATCCATTCTTGAGAATCTGAAATGTTCATAGATTTCCCTTATAAAAACTTTAAAATTCTTTTATCACAAACAAAATTATCCCTAGTATTCATTAACAATTGTGTAGTCGCTACACTATCCTTGAATAATGTAAGCATGTTAGCTTGATGAGCAGCAGTGCTGAGTGAATATGCATGCTTGTCATCAAGCTTACATGTTTGCAAGCACCTTTGCATGGACAGCAACAGTGTTTGTGGCCATGGAAAGGTGCTTGCAAGTAAGAGCACAGAATGTAAACAAAATGGCTCACATATAGGCAATGGTCCCATATGAGCACATGAGCACATGCTGTAGACCAGGCATGGGCAAACTACGGCCTGGGGGCCACATGTGGCCCGTTAAACATTTTGATTCGGCCCGCCAAACTTGAAAAAATTTAATAAATTAACCTTGTTAATGTTTTATTTCCCCTGCAATTCTGATGTTTCCTCACTAGATGGCGAACTCTAGATATATTGGCTTTGTTTGGCTCTACCTTCGTGTGTGAACAGACCTTCAGCGTCATGAACATCAACAAAGCCAGCCACAGATCCAAGTTAACAGACCTACACCTCAGATCCATCCTGAGAATCACCACAACAAAACTAACTCCAGACTTTGATGCTAAAAAAGGAGACCAACAACACTGCTCCCATTAAAATGTGTGTGTTGTTAAAATAAACAGTGCGCAGATCAAATATAACGCTTCACAGACTGACTTGCTGCAACTGTTTCTTGCACTGGTCGTTGTTGACTTTTGGCACCGGGGAAACAAATTGAATAAAAGGAACAGGACAAGTACATCTGCATCTCCTACCGTTTTTGAAAAAAAAGACAGTCAGTAGGAGAGTGATGGTGATATCCTGAAGGATAACAGAACTTTCAGTGCTTTAAAATAAAATGGTCATTTATTTGATTTTCAGTGTTTAAAGACTCATTTCGAAGTCAGAGATTTTATTGTAACGCTTTTCTTCATTTTCATTGGAAATTAAAGCACATGTTTTCTCCATATCCCAAGATGTGTATTTTTCCCCCAATGAGGTGATGTTTTCAAAGCATGCCATCTATCTACTCCTGTTCCGGCCCCTTTGTCAAATGTTAGAACTCAATGTGGCCCACGAATCAAAAAGTTTGCCCACCCCTGCTGTAGACCAAATATATTAAGGGCAAGTAAAGAGAAACATTACAGAATGAAGGGAAGTGAAATGTGGGGACTGGTACACTAAACTGTGTTATACTGAATAATTAATGTTAAAGGGTTATATTAAAAGTGTACTTATATCCCACCAGTAAATGTGATGAAAGTCTATAAGAAGCATTTCTGACATAAATCCTGCAATATGAAATAATGATAATTACTGTCAATGACAATCCCACAGTTATGCACTGAAAGAAAAGCCAACCTGCTAATAAAAATGCGATAAGGACATAAAGTTGCAATGTAACAAAGGGGAGTGAAAATTTGATATACATATGAATTAAATGCTGACTTGAAATAAGTTAGTAAGGACAAAGATACTTTATTGGATGGATGAATGGAATGCAGTTATTGCATATGAGATATACAAACATGGAATTTAGGTCTGCAAGGTGACACCACTGCTACATTCTCCACCTCTGCATGTATACACAAGAACAAAAGGACCTTACACCTATAATGTCAGATAAATCAGAAATCGACATGTTCTTGCAAAAAAATGACAGTGGCACCAGTAGGAAAGGGGTTTATCACCTACAAGCATGTAATAAACAATTAAGTGTTTATAGTTATGCAAATCCATCCATCCTCAGCCCCTTTTTCCAATTTTCCTCATGTAGTCGGGGTGTCACTTCAACATTGACAATCATCTTGAGCCTAGGTTTACACTGCTGGATGGCTAGCCCTGCCACAGGTATAGTTATGTAAATACTACATCTTAATCTAATAACACACAACATACATAAGTAACAAATGACAAGACAGAGTAGATATGTCATGAGAACAGTTTTGACATTGCTGATTTGAAAACATATCTGAAATTATAATACTGGTAATGCTTACATGGAATTACAGGGAACAGTAACATGACAGCAATTCAACAGCAGCAATACAATATAAAGTGTTGTAACAAAGGACCAGTCACAGTGTCTGATGGTCTGGCAGCATGCCTTACATCAAGAAACATTTATGGAATCACTCATCTGACATTAAGCAGTACAATGTGGCAAAAGCAATCACAGTAATAAAAACATGGTCAGATGAAGACATGCAATACAGCGCACAATTAACTTGTGAATAGGTAATGCATATGAGCAATGAATGACATAAGAAACATTCATAGCATGTCATCTTTGAACACATGCCACAACAGATATCTGTGCGATGCATAACAGTGATGGTCCCCACATAAATATGAATATTGATCATATCATGAAGAACACCCTTGAAGAGTATACTACACTTTCCTATCATATAAGGTGTATGGATTAGCTATGTGGTTAAATAAAGCCTGAAAAACATGGCACTTTGAGTGTGCAATAAATATTACCTGTGTATAAGGTAGTGTTGTCTGACACAGAGATGTTAATAGATTCAACCCCCTGCCTATTATGCAAGGCTCTCTCCAGATCTCTATATTGACTGCATGTGCCACATCAGAGTAATGGAGACTGTCACAACTAACTGAATTGACTGTGTGCATTAAGACAGGAGGTATGAATATAATATGAACAATTGGATTTATTCTCAGTGCTATAAAGGAGCTACACTTGTTACTGTTCACACAACAGTGAGCATTTCAACATGAGTGCTTCTTTGACAAGGAAGCAGTTTCCAACATGTAGGGCACACACAATCCCAGAACTGAACCATAGTCTATCTTTGTAGGTATGCTATACCAGCAAGTACTCAATGGAATTGCCACAGGACCACTCACAACATGACATGCCCAGAATAAACATTTCACTGCTATACAATCACAACCTATGATGACAGATCAATGTCCAACATAAAAATGAATATGAATAACTAGATATAATGGTGTTAATGTAATGTCAATACATTTATGTGATGCTGGCCGTATAAGGAATTGAACAGTAAGCCATGGGAATCTACTGACTAATGACATGTGGATGAACCATATGCACCACAACAAAAGTCTTAACACTATTATGACAATTCACCTATGCCAAGTTATTACATCTAATGTATATGTGGTAAACAATTTCTGAGATGAAAATGATGATGGAGGCCTCTCACACTGTCAGTGGTCACATTATAACTGAAGTGGATACCATTCATGCATTACAGTATAAGGCCCAGCAATGTTAACAAGCACTGAATGTGGATGTTGAACACATGAGCATATGACAACATAAAATACATGATATTGTATAGGATGAATGTGCCACGGTCGAATTGTCACTACATTTGTGAGATATGTTGGTATGTGATGGCATTACATCATGTCATTGCTACAAGGGATCTGTGTGTCTGTAATTGCTGTAGCAAGTCAACAACACAAAGCATGTCATCCATTCCCTCATGCCAGAGGATAACACTTCTTACATGCACACATGATCATTACTCTAAATAAAAGCATTGCTATGTAACAAATTCTCATAGCTTTTAGTAAGAAGGATCAACATCTATACATGTGCAAAGCAAATATGCACTCCTTAAATTGGAGAACATCGACATCTGTGCAGGGATAGAGACCTGGTTCAAGGCTCCATAGAGCACCCCTGCATTACCAGGCTGTAAATCATACCACACCTTTCGGTCATCTAACCTGGACCAAAACACTAAAGGTGGAGGTGTGGTATGATTTATAGCCTGGTAATTAAGAATTAATTCATTAAGAATATCCACACCTCCAGGCTAGTTGCTCAGCATAATGCATCTGAGATTATCCAAGTGCAACTAACTCTGGGCAAGACCACAATCTAAATTGTAGCTTGCTACAGATCCCCCAACATGCCCCAGGATTCCCACTCCTCATTTCTTGATACACTGGAAAATATTAGGGCACAACCTAACACCCTAATAATGGGCAATTCCAACTACCCCACCATTAACTGGAAAAACTACTCATGTACCAACTCTTTTGCTCAACGTTTTCTGGAATTCATAAATTCCAATGCCTTGGATCAGCTTATTAACACCCTCACCAGGGGCAGCAATATCCTATACCTGGTCATTACCAACATGGGTAACTGGTGTTCCACACCAGAGGTGAATTCCTCATTGATCAGATACAACCACAAGCTAATCACCCTAGACATCCACATCCCACCCCACCCCCCATTAGGGAAACCACCGTTAAAAAATGTCTCCAAAGCCAACTTCACACTTAAGACAGAAGTGGCAAACTTCACGACACCCATGCAGATGGACAATAGAGGTGTGAATGGCAAATCCTACACAAATGCACTTTATAAGCACTTACACGAGTGTATGGATTGTGCAATCCCTAACAACCAAGATACTCTCCTCCAAAAAAGGTCCCCTGCCTCTACAACAGAAGAAAGAAACTGTTGCAAAAGAGTAAAATCCCATGATTTTAAGAACTCCCTGGTCAGCCTCAGTAAGAAGCTGAGATTCCTCATAAAATCCTTCAAAGCTAGTTACCTGGCACTTGCTCACTAAAGCAATTATATAAGTCAGCACTAAAAAATTAAAAGCACTACACCCTCACAAACTCCCCTTGAGTACCTTGTTCCCCATTGGCCCTTTTTTTTCAATTATAAAGGAATTCCCAATACTATTCTAGCATGTCCAAAGGTCAGTTGTCAATCTCCTCTCCAGTCCTGCTGGTGAATCTGGGAATCTTGAGGCAATGTTACAACTGCCTCATGTACACAGACAACCCTCTCCTCCTCCCAACAAATTCCAACACATGTGAGAGATGCAACCATATAGCCAAATTGGAGGCTAAGCTCTCTCAACTCAGTACTGGCGTAACCAGTCAGGAGGAAAAGGAAACCACACTCACTACAATTCCAGTCTCACATAGACCTACCACGACAGCAAACCAAACAAATAAACACACAAAAACATATTCGGAGGCTCTAAATAAAAATATGCCTAAGCAGCAGAGACCTCCAAAGCAGACACCCAAGCAACCGCTACCCCAAAACAAAACACGTGCAACACATAGCTCACAAAGCCAGTGTGACAAACAGTCACAGCCCTTAAGGCTACACACACCTGATACACTTGTAATAGGTGACTCTATCGTCAGGCACACTGACGTCCCGCTCACCAGGCTAAACAAGGAGAAGGTCACGGTGAGCTGCCTGTCAGGTGCTGGGATCCGCCACATAACACAAGCACTCAGGTCACTCCAAGGCAAGTACAAATATGACTCAGTCATTGTCCATGCTGGTGTGAATGACCTGAGATGTACCTCCCTGGACTACATGAAAAGAGACATAGAGGAGCTCTCTGAGCATGTAGCCCAGGCCAGTATGACCCTGACCTTGAGTAGCATCTTACCCTCACCAAGAATGATGCCACAATATGAAGACAAGATGATCAATTTCAACAATTGGCTTAAGTATTAGTGTCATTCAAAGGGGATCCAATGCCTGTCAGCCTGGGATGACATGCTCGACAAACCACGATGCTTCACTAGGGACGACTTGCACCTATCACCTCTGGGCTTTTGGATATTGGCAAAGGCTCTTGCTACCCCCATAGTGCCTTTTTTAGGCAAGGCTCAAAAGACAAACCCACCTCCATAGGTATCACAAGGGAAAAGAAACTAAGAGTAGTGCTACTCAACGCCAGAAGTCTAAACCTCAAGATGCATGCACTCAAAACTCTCCTTAGCATGGAAAACATAGATATCTGTGCAGTAACAGAAACCTGGTTCAAGGCTCCCAAGAGCACTCCAGCACTACCAGGTTATACTTCATACCATGCTTTTTCGGCCCCAAAACTTGGACCGAACCACAAAAGGAGGGGGAATATCAATATTCGTCAAAGATACCCACACCTCCAGGTTGGTGGCACAGCACGAAGCATCAGAGACTATCCATGTGCAACTAACAGTGGGTAAAACTGCCTTCCAGTTTATAGCCTGCTACAGACCACCCTCCCAAACCCAGGAACTCCACTCGGCCTTCCTGAGAACACTGGAAAATATGAAGGTCTCTCCAAACACCATTATATTGGGCGACTTCAACTACCCAAACATAGACTGGGAGCATTACTCTAGCTCCAACACCCTAGCCCAAAGGTTCCTAGAATTTATAAACTCAAATGCTATGGAACAACTTGTTACCACTCCCACAAGAGGGAAAACATACTGGACCTGATCATCACCAACATGGGGACTCTATGCTCCAGACCAGAAGTGTATCCCTCACTGGTAAGATCAGACCATAAACTAATCTCACTGGATATGCACATCCCGACCCCACCCCCTGCCCAGAAAACAACAGTGAAAAACTTCTCTAAAGCAAATTTCACACTCCTCAAAACCGAGGTGGAATCCTTCAAAGCCCCGGCCTGTGGAAAATCTGCCCAGACCGCAGAATCCTTTATAAATGCATTCTATGAACACCTTCAGGAATGCATGGATCATGCAATCCCAAATAAAACCAAGACCCAATCCTCCAAAGGCAGACATCCTGTCTGGTGGACCCCAGCCATAAACAAACAATAGAAGAAGGAAGCTACTACATGATAGAGCAAAATCCCAAAAAGGGAAGGCATCTCTGATCAGTATTAGCAAAAAACTATGGCCACTCATAAAATCGTCTAAGGCCAGCTTTGAGAGAAAAATTGCACAGGACACTAAGGATAATCACAAGGCTTTCTTTAATTATGTTAGGAACCTGGGTGGGAATTCCCAGATATGCTCAGAATTAGTCCAAAATGACAAAAAATACACCAAACCCACAGACATTGCCAACATCCTAGCTGATAGGTTCAGCACAAACTTCTACCCCCCCTTCCCCACCAAAAGGGCAAATATATATCCCAGCAGAGTGCTGCCCCCCTGACATCTCAGATGCTCAGATAAGAGATGCCCTCCCCAAAGCAAAAAACACAGCATCAATGGGACCAGATGGTGTCCCGGGCTGCATCCTACATGAACTCCAAGAAGAGCTAAACCCAAACATAAAACTACTGTTCAATCTCAGCCTTACTACAGGATATGTACCCAAAGAGTGGCGTACAGCAATGGTGGTCCCTCTCCACAAAGGTGGTGCCTTGATAGATCCTGGAAACTATCGCCCCATAAGCCTGACTAGCTTGGTCTGCAAAGCTATGGAAAGGATCATCACGGACCTTATAAATAAAGATATTGGGGACCTACAGACACTGGATCCTACCCAGTTTGGCTTTGTTAAGGGCAGATCCTGCCTCTTAAACCTGGTTGATTTCTTTGAAGCAGTCACCAAGGCCATTGATGAGGGGAAGGTGGTCCACACAGCCTACCTGGACCTCACAAAAGCCTTTGATACAATACCCCACTCGGGCATTATAGATAAGCTCACCAGCTTAAATATAAACCCCTATGTCACTAGATGGGTTGCAAACTGGCTCAAGGACAGAACCCACATGGTTAGAATTGCTGGAGCCATGTCAGACTCCAAACCAGTTACAAGTGGCGTCCTACAAGGCTCAGTCCTGGGACCTCTCTTGTTCAGTATATATTTCTCAGAGGTACAGGCCAACACAGAAGGACTGTGGCTGACCAAGTTCGCAGATGACTGCAAACTGGGCGCCATAATCGACTCTCCAGCTGACACAAGCATCCTCCAAAAGGGCCTCATAGAAACAGACAACTGGTGCCAGAGCCATGGCCTCAAGCTAAATGCCAAAAAGTGTATAGTCATCCCCTTTGGCAAAAACAAAGTGCCCACAAATTACCACATAAGTGGTAATCCATTAAGTATGGAAGAAGTAATTAGGGACCTGGGGACCTAAGTTGATAGCAGTCTCTCATTTGACAAACAGGTGGCCAAAGTGGTTAGAAAAATATTTTATATAGCCCACCTAATCATGAAGGGATTCACATCTAGATCAGGGGAGGTCATCGTGCCTCTTTACTCATCCCTCATCAGGCCCATAATTGAGTACAATGCCCCTTTTGGGATGTACCTTACCAGACACCTGCAGCAACTGGAAAGACCCCAAAAGTACCTCACCAAGAGGATCAAAGGGCTCAAACAGATGCCATATGCTGCCCAGTTAAAGAAACTCCAGCTCTACTCAGTTGCATACCGCCTGCTCAGAGGCAATCTGTGCCTGACGTATAAAGCCATGTCCAACCCGGAATTAATGGACATGCTGCACCTCAGAAAATCCAAATCCCATCGAGCTATGTGCTCAAGAGACTTGAACCTCAGCACTGAAATAAATAGGACATGCTGGAGGGACAGATTCATAACCCAGAGGCTCCCTTCACTCTGGAATAAAATCCCAGTCCAGGTTAGGCAGAGTCCCTCATTGACTCTCTTCAAGAGGAATCTTGATGAGTGGATGGGGGATCATAGGTTTACCCTGGGTATCACTTCTGTGTCACTGTTAGACAGAGGCACAGTATACTAACCTCAAAAAGGGCATAGCAAAATTAATTTAAAATGGGTGGCAAAAGCCAAACACACTCTGGCTAGGCTTATAAATGCCCTAGGGCAGATAGCCTAGTATGAACCTATGAACCTATGAACGAAAACAAAATTGCCACTGATTCTAAAGACAACCACAAAGCATTCTATAGCTATGTCAAGAATCTCAATGGCAACAGTCATCTGCTCTGAGTTATAGCACATAGAACCAACTGATATTCCCAACATCCTGGCAGATAGGTTCAGTGCTAAGTTTACCCCCCCCTGTCACCCCCCAAAGGGCCTATCTCTATACTGGAAGAATGCAAAGTTCCTGTAATCACAGCTGCACAGGTAAAAACCACACTCTCCAAAGCCAATAACACAGCATCCATGGGACCTGACAACATCCCAGGCTGCATTCTACATGAACTACAGAATGAACTTGCACCCTACCTAAGTACCATTTTCAATCATAGCCTCACCTCAGGCTTTGTGCCCACTGAATGGTGCTCAGTGACAGTTATCCCACTCCACAAAGGGGGAGCCATCACGGACCCCAGGAACTAGCACCCCATTAGCCTGACAAGCCTGGTCTGCAAGGCTATGAAACGTATCATCATGGAACTTATAAACAATGACATTGATAATCTCCAAACTCTGGACCCCACTCAGTTCGGGTTTGTAAAAGGCAGATCATGTCACCTAAACCTGATAGACTTCTTTGAAGCATTCACCAAAGCCGTAGACAAGGATAAGGTGGTTCACACAGCATATCTAGATCTCGCCAAGGCTTTCAACACCATCCCCCACTCTGGAATTATAGATAAACTCACTAAACTAGGTATAAATCCCTATGTCACAAGATGGATTGCCAACTAGCTCACTGGCAGAATCCATGCTGTGAAAGTAGCAAACTCCAAATCCGACTTCAGACCTGTTACAAGTGTAGTACCACAGGGTTCAGTCCTGGGTCCTCTCCTGTTTGGTATCTCCTTCTCTTAAGTACAGGCTAAGACAGAAGGTCTTTGGCTAATGAAGTTCGCAGATGACTGCAAACTAGGAGCCATAATCAAAACTCCTAACGATGTGGACATCCTACAAAAGGGCCTCATTATGACAGATGCCTGGTGTCAAAGCCATGGCCTCAAGCTCAATGCCAAAAAGTGCATTGTCGTCCCTTTTGGTAAAATCTCTGTACCCATGAACTACCACATAGGCGGTAATCTACTTAACACCGAAAGTGTGATAAGAGACCTTGGGACACAGGTGGACAGTAGTCTCTCCTTTGATAGTCACATAGCCACAGTAGTCAGGAAATCCTTATACGTGGCACACCTCATCACAAGATGTTTATCATCTGGAAAAAAGGGGTCATTGTTCCCCTCTGCTCACTCATTAGACCCATTATAGAATACAGCACCCCTTTTGGTATGTACCTCACAAGACATCTACAACAACTGGAAAGGCCGCAGAAATACCTCACAAAGAAGATTACCAGCCTCAAACAGATGCCTTATGCAAACCGTCTCAAAAAACTCCATCTTTACTTCCTCGCATATTGCCTACTCAGAGGCGATCTCTGCCTAACATACAAAGCTATGTCAAACCCAGAACTGTTGGACATGCTCCACTTAAAGAAATCCCAATGCCTCCGAGCTACATACTCTAGGGACTTAACCTTGTCATCACAATAAACAGAACATGCTGGAGGGATAGATTCCTGTCCCAGAGACTTCCTATATTCTGGAACAAACTACCTATCTATATCAATCAAAGCTCCTCATTAGCACTCTTCAAGAAAAATCTTGATGATTGGATGAGAGATAGGAAATTCACCCCGGGGATCACTTCTGTGGCTCTGCTCAACAGGGGCACAGGAAAATAATTTTCTTGGGTGGCGAAAGCCAGGGTACCTTTTTGGCTAGGCTTATATAGGCCTTAGGGCCAATAGCCTAGTACCTACCTATGAACCTATGAACAGTGTTAGCAACATGTACAGGCACAATGACACTGACACAATGTAGTCTAAGCAGTAGTGGATGGAGTCGAAATAACTAACCAAGATCACAATCTAAACATTAGTGCCTTAATCACAAGCACCATAAAACATTTAGAGGTACAACTGAGATAGTGCACAGTTAAATGGATCTGCCACTGTTTATTAGCTGGATGTTTAGGCTAAAAATTGTTTGAAGAGTAATAAAACGGTACAGCTATACATCATATCTGTTTTTGAAGAATAGTTTAAAGAATACGAGGGTGAAAGACACACTCACAGCTGTCCTCAGACATACAAAAAATGAAAAGTAACTTTATTGTCATTCAGACCATATACAATGCACAGCTGAACAAAATTTTGTTTCTCCAAGCTCATGTACAAAACAGAAAAACATAGCAACACATGCTTAACATCAGTGACAACAGTTACAAATGAAGGCACAGAAAGCACAGAAGGCACAAAGCTTCAACAACCATGATTTCCAGCAATCCAGTTTATCCACATTGCTGCCATCTCCCTCTCTAACACCAGCATATCCATAGTCCAATGTGGTCCCCTTCGACACCACAGACCCACGTCTGATGCAAACAAAAACCTGGCAGATAAAAGCCGGGCATTTGCTACTGTATTTGGAACAACCGTCACTACCTGAAGGCCTGAACGGCCACAGCCAGTTCAATGATCTTTCAACAATCCAACCATCCACACCATCACAATCATCATTCCATAACTGACACCATCAGCAGCTTCCCAATCAAAACCGAATCTCTCTGACTAACTATTCAAATCTGGTCCTTTTAAAATCAAATCTAGCCACAGAGTCTATTCTCAGCTTTCCACCTTCCATATTCTGCACTTGCATAAATTCACAACTGAAGGCCCAAAACTTCTTTGTTCAGTTGAAAGCATAACATACCAAAGCAAACTCAACATGACACCATGGACATCATGGCACTCGTCCAGGTCAAACGGACTAATTAACAACCTATAATTCACAAAAATCAACATAAAAACACAAATGTACATTGAGAGCCACAAATGCTACTGTCACACAAGACACCACCACCGTGCTCTTTCCCACACATGTAGCTGCACAATGTGCAAAGCACAATATGACAGTCATGCAACAAAGGAGAATTTTCACTCCAGTTATGACATACTGCAGGTATGTTAGCATTATGTAATCACTGTGTGGCCAAAATGTTATTTTCCCTGTGGATGCTAGGATTTGCTATTGTCACATAGTGTCACTGTAATTCAATCTCATAGTTAGAAGTATACATAAAGGTGGTTGCGAGGTGACCAACAGTATGACAGTAATTCCAGTCCTACTATTGAAGCAGTCATATAATCACAACACCTACCTATCCACTTAAATCATCTATAAATCACATTATCAGCAGACAGCACCAAAGGACAATATACCATATAGTATCTATGAAGGGATGACATCAGCAGTGTATTGCCAAGAAGATGTATTTGGTAACATTAGTTTTACGGCCATCTGGGGTTGTAAAAGTTGCCACTGCAAATGTGTGTAAACCAATCTTGAATTCATTTACAGTGACACTTGTAGAAGATAAGCACTGCTGTATTCAAGCATCCTACCTATCTAGTTGCACATTGTAGAGAATAGTGTAAGACATGTGAACACCACAGGAGAAATCTGACATTTAAATAGTGATAGTTCACTTGCAAAAAAATGACCGCATCAGTGTGTTGAACTAAGAAGCTAGACAGACAATATAATGTTGTAATCATGCACTCTTACTTATGCCACACAAAACACTTGCCATAAAAAAAATGGGTAAGTTATCCCTATACCTACTTAACAAATGTTTGCATCACTTTAATTCTAAAAGCATTAAATGGATATTTTTTTAGTCTATGACACTCTTATTTGAAGCATTCATTTACACATTTGTGGTCAGTGTTTTGACTAAAAAGTAATGTTTTCTTTAAGTAATGTCTAGAAAATTGTACTTAGAGTACAAACAGTATGCATAGCTGCACCTTTGTGCTGCACAGAATTTGTGGATGTGAAAGTTGGGCTTTGGGGATATGTGGAGTCATGTAGCAGTTTAAGTAATTCAGAAGTTGATTGAGCACATACTCTCCTAAGTTTAAACACACTTAATCACACATACAAGTCTTCCATTTTGAGCATTGAACCTCCTACCTAGCTAGTTACACAATCTAAACATCAATGTATTAGTTGTAAGTACCACAGGTGAATTCTGACTATTAAGGTGAGTGAGTTAGCTTTTGTCAGGATTGCCTCATAATTGTGTTTCATAGATGATTTTTCCATAAACATTGCTATAAGAGAGGTGTGTACATTTAAATGCATTCTTTTCAGGAGAAGGGGATACATCAACAAGCATTACAAACACAAATTTCCCATGTTGGGTATCAAACCTACTACCAATCTAGTTACATAGTCTAGAAAGCACTGTATTAGTTGCAAGTGGCATAATAGAAGTATGACTGTTAAAAGTAGAGAGTGCACTTTTGTCTGGATGACATCAACATTATGTTTCATATAGGATGTTTCTGTAAGACTGGATTATAGGAGATGTTTGCATATTTCAATGCATTTGCTTTAGGGGGAAGCAGATACAGCAACAAGCATTAGTAGTGCATGAGCATACACAAGTATTCCATGTTAGGCATTGAATCTCCTATCTATGTAGTTACAGAATCTAAAAAGCATTGTATTAGTCACAAGCACCACAGGATAAGTCTGATTCTTAAGGCCACAGAGTGCACTTTTGTCAGGATGACCTCATCAAAGCATTTCACAGAGGATGTTTTATCCAAAAATTGGATATGGGAACAGTGTGAACAATTGAATGCAATCTTCTTAAAGGAAGTGGATACAGTAACAAATGTTATACACAGTCACACACACACACACACAAGTCTAACATGTTGGATATTGAACCTCCAACCTATCTAGGTTACACAATCTATAGAAAGCACTATTTACTTAGAAGCACCAGAAAAAAAGTCTAACTCTGAAGGGTAGAGAATGCACTTTTGCCAGGATGCCCCTATCAGTGTGTTTCACAAAGGATGTTTCATCAAAAAGTCTAGTAAGGGAGTATTATGACCATTTAAATACAGTCTTCTCACAGGAAGTGGACCCAGCACCAAATGTTATGTAGAGTCACGTACGCACACATGTCTTCCAGGTTGAGCATTGATCTTCTTACCTATCTAGTTACACAATCAAGAAAACAATGTACTAGTAACAGGCACTACAGGAGAAGTTGGATTCTAAAAGGTAGAGAGTCCATTTTTGTCAGGAAGGCAAAAATCCACGTGTTTCACAGATGTTTCATCCAAACATAGGATAAGGGAGCAGTGTGGACAATTAAATGTAATCTTCTCAAGGAAAGTGGATACAGCAGCAAATGTTACACACTGTTACACACAGAAACAAGTCTTCCATGTTAGGTAAAGAACCTTCTACTTATCAATCTATAAAGCAGTGCATTAGTTACAAGTGCCACAGGTGAAGCCTGACTTTGAAGGATAGAGAGCTCACTTTTGTCAGGATGACCTCAGCAGTGTGTCTCATAGAGGTTATTTCCATAAAAATTGTGATAAGGGAGCTGTGTCTTTACATGGGAAGTAAATACAGCACCAATTGTTACAGTCGCACACACACACACACACACACACACACACACACACACACACACACACACACACACACACACACACACACACACACACACACACACACACACACGCACACCTTCCATGTTGGTCACCGAAACTCCTACCTATTTAGTTACACAATCTAGAGAGCACTATATTACTCCAAGCACCACAGAAAATGTCTGATTGTTAATGATAGGTTGTGCACTTTTGTCAGGATGACCTCATCAGTGTGTCTCAGAGAGGACATTTCTATAATAAATTGAGATAAAGGAGTTGTGAGAACAGTTAAATGCATTCTTCTGAGGGGAAGTAGATATAACAAGTGTTACACACAGTCTCTTACATGCAGGACATCAAACCTCCTACTTATCTAGTTATATAATCTAAAGAGCACATGACAAGCACCAGAGGAGAAGACTGACATTACCAATATAAAATAGGACAATTGAATATTTGCAAAATCCAGAGCTTGGAAGAGATGGTGCTGTTTATCACAGGTTGTGCAACAAATTCATGTGTGCACTGGACAATGTAACATCACTATGAGTGTCATATGCAATGACATGTTTCTCCACTGAAATGTGTATTCTGTCTTTAATGTACATTGTGCCACCATGAGGGACATTGGCATGTTCCACATAATGGGATGATATACAGATTGACTGTTGCACACCAGTGGATTATCAATTAAACATTCTTGTGACTTCATGTTGGAATGATTACACACATATTATCTCATGCTTGCACTATGTGCAGTGGCAAGACAAACATGCAAGTCATACATAGGACAGTGCACTGCAGAATGACTGTGATGGATTCAATGAGAATAGGTTAACCAAGCTTGTAACACAGTGCAAGTGTAAACATTGTAGAGCAGACAGACTTTAAATGAATAAAGTGACTCAACAAACATTGTAGAGCAGACAGACTTTAAATGAATAAAGTGACTCAACATACTTCAGAAATGAAGATCACCTTTTGACAAAAGTAATACAGATATACAAATGTTGTGCAGCATAAAATTATAATTATTTGATTTTCTCTTTTTTTATTGCACTCTATGAGCACAGCACTGCTAAGTTGAACTGTGTTGCTGATGGTAAAGTGTTAGCGCATGCATAATCATATTCTGAAGAGTTGAACAGAGAATGGCAATTAGCATGCATCTATGTTGCTCTGTGCAAACTTCCATGCGAACATCTGTACACCACAGGTTTCAGAATAGGTATCAGACACATCACTATAGCAGCAGGACAAAGAGTCAGACAACACATCCTTAAATATTTGTTCATCCATATGTGTTGAATATTTACAGCATGCCAGCAAGAAAAGCATGTACACATGAATATTCTGTAAGCATAGCACATAAAAAGTCATAATTGTGAAAGTTATCATTTAACACTAGCTTTCATCAAACACAAATGTATGTATTCATCTTCATTACCCTGTTGATGACAGTAATCTGTACATCCAACTCTTGAGCTTGTTCAAAAGTACATTAAACTGACTAAACATACCTAAGCACAGTGATTCAAAGTGTGACAGAGCAATGCCAATGAAGACAATCAAATCCCAAGATATTGCCAAAAGCTGAGTACTTCCATTTAACCTTAGTTGCATTTGTTGCCCAGCACCAGACGTTGTGCAAATGCAGAGGTGGAACATTAAAGATACATCAACAGGGTAACATGGAGGCAGGGACAAAGTAGATTATGACAAAAGAAGGATTATGGTGGCTCATAACAATATGTAGCAAACAGGTACATATAAATTAGTGTACCAAAACAGTAACACTTAGCTAATGGATGGATTAGAACCCTTGAAATTATTAAAAACCCTTTCTAACCAAGTGAGCATTAGCTCATCATGCCACAAAAGAATTGATACTTTACAGAATTAAAATAACACAATTAAAACACAGTGATGACTTAATGAAGCAAGGGGGGTGAACAGACAGAAGCAGACAGGAATAGCAACAATATGTTTTGTGAGAAATGTAGGAACATTTGAATGGCATTTTAGTTTTACTTATTAAATCATCATTAATCTATCATGCTCAGTACAATAAAGTATTTACTAAAGGTACAAATAAGGGGTAGGAGAGTGCAATAGGCATGAATACCTAACCAGGATAAGGTAGACTTAATGCATGTCCCTGTTAGGACTGTGATGTTCTTGAAAATGATGTCTTGCTGCATTATTCCAATGTTATATTAAGGAAATGGTTTATATGGAGAGAAATGCAGACATTTGTGTTTAAATATATGATAGGAATATGAAATGTCATGAAGTAATAAATTAACATACAGCTGTAATAGAACCTATGGCACTGTGCAAGAACATCAGGCTACAAAAAGGGTAATTATCTTGATACGTCATATAAAAACTCCTATTTTAATATACCCAGCAGACTAAGGACACTTACAATATTATTAAACAGTACTACCTTTAGTATGCCTTTATTGTGTACTGCCATAGTGCAGTGAATTTAAGCACATTTATGTGAATGTAACTGCACCACTGCAGAATAAATGGAAGTCTTCATCTTTTGTGTAGGGGACACCATGAATAAGGATAGGTAGGGGAAACTGGGGGTGCAGCCATATCCAATTTGAGAACAGTGACAATCTAGTTCTCACCCTCAGAACTGTCATTAGTGTCTCCTGCAGCAGGTTTCTGGTCAGTGCTGGACATGGCATTGTCTTTGCAATGCAATGCAGAACATTTTTGACCCTGCTGATACATGCACAGAGGCCCCTCTCCATTATATCTTCAAAAAGCCCTGTCAGCTACTGCTGCTGCTGCTGGGTGACAAAATCACCACCTCCACTACTCTGTGCTGTTGATTATTAATTTTCCAGCAACAAGTTATGCAAACAGCTGATTGTTAATAAATTATAACCCCCCCCAAAAAAAAACTTCAAAAATCCAAACGTCTGACCAAGGAGGCAGTACACTGTAAGTGGACAACCACTAAATTCACATATCCAGCTGAAACTTCTCACCACTTTCCAATTCTATTGACTGCAGAACAGAAAAAAAAAACAGTTTTAAAATATATCAACTCCTGCATGTGGTATTGGTTCCTTTCCATGTTTGTTGGTTTTTAGCCTGTCTGATCTCCTGAAAAGCCGGATTTATAAAGGGACCACATACTGATCATTATTGCTAGTTAGTGTATGAGACGATTCAAATTCGTTAACATAAGCCCCCCCCCCTTTCCTTGGTTACCAGGTCTAGGGTAGACTACATGCTTGTGATAGTTGCCCCTGTCATGCCACAGCTTCTTCTCTTTTCTCACTTTAATATCACTAACTATTTTGTCGACATGTGAAAAAATGTTGCAATAATCATTCTTACAGTGACCAAATAATAAATGTTTCTTCTTTTTTTGGCTTTTCCCGGTTAGGGGACGCCACAGCGGATCACCTTGTCAGCTCATGATTGGCAGTGGAGTTTTAAGGTGTTGAGTTGCCAGCCCGGTGCCCAACCTTCCACAGAAGGCACACATATGCATGCACTCATGCCTCGGACCAATTTAGAGTGTCCAGTCCACCTACAGCATGTCTTTGAAATGAAACCAGAGCACCTGGAGGAAACCCATGCAGCCACAGGGAGGACATGCAGACTCCGCACAGAAGTCAACCCAGCCAAGAATCGAACCGGAGAACCTCTTGCTGTGAGGCGGCAATGCTAACCACTGCACCACTGTGGCCACCCACACCAAATAATAAAATGTTTACTGACAACATTTTACAAATGTTTAATAAATCTTTACTGATAACATTATAATTTGGTTGTGTCTCATAAGTAAACTCACAGCCATGTCAGTCAAAAAGTTGGAGCAATTTTTTGTATAAAATGGCACTTTCTCTGAGTCCCATGGGGTATTTCCTACCCTCAATCCCTTAGGGACAATGCCAGATTTAAAGGAATCCCAAAAGTTGCTGTTTTGAAGTTTATAGAACTTAACCAGTTTGTTTTCAAAAATTTGTAATTGTTTTGACAAATAAATACCAGCAATGTCACAACCCTGGAACAAAAAAATTGTATTAGCTTGTAACCACTCACCCAAGTTTATAACACCTTGTTCATAAACCTCCTTGTTACTATGTGAGGTATTGCCATCTGTGCTGTGAAGAATAGGGCAATGCATACGTAACATGCCAGCATAGTTGGCTGGGGTTTTATAAATAATTTTGTGTCATTTGACTATCACAATGACTTGTACAGATACTTGTATTAAAAATGTATCAACAGTGTTACTATAACTGATTAAATGTTTATGTTTAAACAAAGAATTCTGGAAAGGAAGAGTAAAAGTTTTTGAAATTGTTCTGTAGCTTTCAGATACTGCAACAGATCTTAGCAAAGCTCTGAGTGTATATTCTAATAGAGTCATGTGATCAAATGTAATGTCATTCTTTAACCAGCACTGAGAGGATGGTGATCTCACAGCAGTTTGTTTTGTTTTCTTTGGAACATGATATAAAAGATATTGTTCAGTTATCAGACAGTTGTTCAGTTAGCTGAGTTCAGTTCAGACTGTTAGTAGCTCATCACCTTGCCTTGTGGAAGTAACCATCTCAGCATCTAATCTTCCCTTGCTGTATTAATTAAGTTAGCTAGGGAACAGTTATTTTTTGACAGTCAGGAAATACAGTGAAATTAGTTAAGTAGTGTTTTTCTGCATTTGTTTTAATCTGTCCAACTGTGTTATTTTTATTTCTCCTGTGAGTGAAACTCTGGTGTTAATTGTAATTAGATATGTAGCATTCTCATGTTTTCTACTTTATTATTTATCATTAAATATTTTTATACTTTTCATTGTGGCTGGTCTTTTAGAGAATACTTTTAACATCTTGAAAGTACTTTTGCTTATTTTAATGATGCCTTGGCCACTCCAAAAATCCTTGCTGCTTTGGTTACACGCTACCATTATATTAGTATTGATTTTACTTAGTATACTTGGATGCCATTGTAAGAGCCTTGGAGTGGTTACCAAAATATGAGGAACAGTGCAAAACAAAACAAATAACCAACAACCACACTGTGTGAGGATGAACAAGGCACTGGACAGCAAGCAAAATAAAAACAACTAGATTATTGAACAAATATAACGTTAAACGCTTAATGAATCACCACGTTTTTCATCCTCTAAAAGACTTCATCAGACAACAATCAAATAATGAATTAACATATATATATATATATATATATATATATATATATATATATATGCTGGCACAATTTCAAATCATCCAATGATGTTCCATCTCATGAATATGTATTCCAAATTAAATGTATTGCAACATAATTTAATCACCTAAACCCTTAAATATAAAACTGTGAAAATGTATAAACATAGACATAAAGCATATATAGTGTATAGTATATAGTTTATGTGCTTAAGCTCCAAAAAAATCTCACTTGTGAAATATATCTGCATATAACTTAGATACGCACAGAGATATGCATAACTCGATGAGCTTAAAATGTCAATTTTCTTCATGACAATACTCCCACCTAGTGGCCAAGATATAAATAACAAAAAGAAATGTTAACAGTGAATAAATCTATATGAACTGTATGTATTATATAACTTAAATATTGATGTCTAAAAACATAATAATAAGCATACAATAAATATAAAGGATGAATATAATAAATATAGTATTGAAACTAAATATATTACATAAAAATGATGTACCTACAATAAATACAATACATATTTAATACATAAAATATAATTATAAAAATGTCAAATCACTATATAAAATACTATGTATTTCTAAAACCATATAAAATCCACTAAGAACATCCAGCATTTCACATTTATATATGTATAATCTACTTATAATCTAGCTGCCCTCAACTTTAAAACTGGTGCTAGGGAAGCATTGTCATTTAAACCTGGGAATTTATTGGCCTCTAAAAAAATTTGCCAATATAGTTCCCAGTATTCAATTTTAGTTTCTCATAACCCAACCCTTTCATCTTTCTGAACTTCCTCAATAATAAAAAACATATATTTAGCTAGGGGACACGTGATGGTGTGTCTATATAATGCATTACTTTATTTTTTCTTTTTTATATCATTAATATGTTCATAAACTCTCCTTCTTATTTTTCTCTCTGTCTTTCCAACATAAAAGCCGGAGCATATCCCACATATAGCAATATATACAACTCCATAAGACTCACAAGTGCTGTGTGTTTTGCTTACAATTTCTTTTCCCCTTGAGTCAATAAATACACTTTGTTTGTCTGCCATCCATGGACATTGTGTGCACGTCCTACATGGGAATGTGCCAACAGGCTTCTTCATTTTCTTTTTATCTTTATTCTGAAACAACAACCAATCTTTAATGTTCCGTCCCCTTCTAAAAATAATGTTCAAAGATTCCTTATGTTTTAAACTGAGGTCAGTTAGTTTAATAAACTTACCCCATTCATTATCAAAAACTTTTTGAATTACACCTGCATCTCCACTAAAATCAGTAATAAAGGCCCTAGTATATAATTTGTCATTATCCCCAGTAAACTCGGTTGACTCAACCATGTTGATTTGCTCAGTATTAATCAAATCCAGGAGCTCTTTGCTTAAAATAGGTTAAAATCTACTTTTTCTACCTTTTATAACTTCTTCTTTAATCTTGTTACAAAATTCTAGAGGATACCCTCTTTCTAAAAACATTTGAGTCAAAAACTCACATTCATCAATAAAGTCTTGATCATTTGAAGTCATTCTAGAAATTCTAACAAATTGGCCTTTAACTAAACTTTTTTTCTGGTGGAGAAGGTGTCCACTGCTAAAATGCAGGTAGGAGTTAGAAAAAGTTTTCTTTCTAAATACTTTTGACTTAAAATAATTCCTATCCTTAATTAATGTTACATCTAAATAATTCATTTCCTTAAGACCAATTTCATGAGTAAATTATAAAAAATTCGTAGAGTTATTAATATAATGTATAAATTCGTCCAATCTTTCTTTGCTGTCATGCCAAAATATAACTATATCATCTAGATAGCGCTTGTAAAGACACCAGCAATCTTTGTATGTACTATGGTGGATAAATTTTGTTTCCTAGGTGTTCAAAACCATGTTAGCATATATAGGGGCACACCTTGCCCCCATTGCAACACCACTTTTTTGTTGGAAATATTCACCTTGAAAAAAATATATAACTATGTTTTAACACCATTTCCATTAGAGTCATACATATATATATATATATATATATATATATATATATTTCATTATTGTTCAAGTCACCAAAAAATCTAATAGCCTCCTCAAACCATTCTAGACCTATATCGTGTGGTATAGATCCAAATAAATCTACCACATCTATAGTTACAAAAATTAACTCCTCATCAAACATATTTTCCTTAACATTATATAAAAAATCCCAAGAGTCTTTTAGAAATAATTCTCCCTTCATCATTGACTTTTTCAATTTTACATCTATGTATTTAGCTAAGGGAGAAATTGCTGAACCTTCAGCAGCCACTATAGGGCGTAGGGGTGGATCAATGTAGTTCTTGTGAACTTTCAGAATACCAAAAATAGAAGGAATTTTGGGCTTATTATTATATAAAAATTCAAACATATCTTTTTCAATAAATCCTTCCAAAAATAGATCATATAATGCTAAATATATTCTTCTATATCCAATATTAATTTTATTTTTGGATACATTACTATATTTAGCAGCATCAAGTAAGATATTAAACATTTTCCCTTCATACATAATGGTATTCATCAGTACAATGCCTCCCCCTTTATCGGGCTTCATCACTCTCAAGTTGGTATTGCCCTTTAGCTGTTGAAGTAATTCATATTCTGTGGATGTGAGGTTTGGTGTATATCTATTTCTCTTGACTGCCTGTCTCAACTCTTTTTCTACAAGATTTTCAAAATTCCTTAACTGCGGGTGTATAGGGGGGTTCCAAACACTTCTCTTTTTTAACTCATTGGAATCATCCCCACCTGTTAATACACCACCACAAATTAATTCTAAATTTGTCTTTCTTAAAAACATTTTTAAGTCTATAACAAGTCTATTAATATCACATTTTGTTCTTGGGACAAAATTTAAACCTTTGGAAAGTAAACTAAAATAACTGTCATTAATATCTAATTCTGTATAATTAAATATATTAAAATTTTTGAACTTATTGCAGGTATAAACAACTGATTTTACAAAATCACAATTTTCATTTATATTCTCATTTATATCATCTTGGCATACTATCTCCTCCCCCTCCCCCTCCATCCATTCTGCTGAAAATTCCCTTCTCTCTGATTCTTTATCCTTTCTGACCTCCGGAGGGGTGGAAATACTAAAGGGTCAAGATTTTCTTGATGTGATTCTTGATACACTTCATTTTGATAACCCCTGATCAAAAATATATCATTATTGTGCTTTGGATCAAATTCGTTTATGTAATTAAACATAACTCTAGGTTTGGGGTATTGTAAATGGTGTTCATATTCAAATGTGTCTCTATTAATTTTTCTTCTCTTCCTTTCCAAAATTCTATCACATTTCTTATCTATAACATTTCTCAACTCAAAATACTTCTTTTTATATTCATCTACTGTAAACAATATATCTTTTGTAATTTTTTCATTCACAGAATCAATATGCTTCATCAAAATATCCATTTCTTCCTCATTATTCTTAATAATAGCTCTAATGAGCTCAAAACCCCAATTATCAAACATATTAAGTAACAGGCCATAGAACTGTGTACCTTCCTTAACATTATTAGGAAACTTATGAACCCGTAAACATTTTGGTAACAACTTGGCTTGTAAACACTCTTTCAAATAAATATTGTCTATGTTTAAAATGTTATATTTAAATAATAAATCATTTAATTTTGTTAAATTACCAGCATATGTTAAAACATGATCAACTTCCTTAACAAAGTTCTCATGTAGCTCAACTCTCCGTTTGAGCCAGTCATTCAAAGTTAATGCATCATATGAACAGTCACCTTGTTTTTCTGGCATTATTTGGGATCTCCTCCGGGCACCATTACATCCACTTAAATCATTCTCATCACCACTGTTTAAAAAAATATTTGGCATATTCTCAGCCCTGTCGAGTCCTGTAATCATGTTTCTTAGAGGGCTTGAATTCAAACGGTGGCCATAACCAGTAATTCCTCCACCATTATTCTGTCCATTTGGAGCAAGCGCGCACTGATTTCCCGGTAAAGATGCGTTAACACTATTACGCATCAATGGATCACACAAAGGAGTTAACATAGCAACCAACTGACTCAGCTGTCCAATAAGTGCAGGCAATTCATTCCCCTTATGCAAATGTGAGTCCATGCCGGCCGGGGAAAAGCTCTCCTCTCCCTCCATGGAACAACTAATAACCAAAATATGAGGAACAGTGCAAAACCAAACAAATAACCAACAACCGCACTGTGTGAGGATGAACAAGGCACCGGACAGCAAGCAAAATAAAAACAACTAGTTTATTGAACAAATATAACATTTAGCCTTGGATTGGTTGACTGATGGCAATGTGGTTACCTTATAGTCTGGTCAGAAGAGGTACAGCTAGTAAATCTGTGCCAGCCTTTCCCAGGTGTGTGTGTGTGTGTGTGTGTGTGTGTGTGTGTGTGTGTGTGTGTGTGTGTGTGTGTGTGTGTGTGTGTGTGTGTGTGTGTGTGTGTGTGTGTGTGTGTGTGTGTGTGTGTGTGTGTGTGTGTGTGTGTGTGTGTGAAAATCAAAAAAACAGATGTGGGTGTTTCAGCTGCTTGGAACTGGGACATAGTACTCCAATGTGAGCCTTGTCTGGGATCTGGAGAGACAGAGAATCTAGTCCCAGGTCTAGAGCATATTCCCTGTGTGCTCTTGGTGGAAACTGTGCTTGAGGCACAGAGATGCATCTGAAAATATTGTGTAAATCGATTCCTGTTTTTAGTGGCTGTCTCTCACTGGTATCAGTGGTGAAGATTGAGGCTCCTTGATTACTGGCCTGGGGTAGCGAGACGGTCAGACTCCTCACACCGGGTGCAACCATTACTAACATTTTGATTGCCAGTTGACTGAAGCCCTGTCATTTCATGTATAAGTTGTAGAGATCACTGACCTGGTAGAATATCCCACTACTCATGAAGACTTGATCTCTCAACATTGTTTAGTTGCAAACTGATAAAATGATTGTGATTGTCACAAAGAATATTAAAATCTACCCAGCCTGTCTTTCTCCATAACACCACTATCTCTACAAATAAACTATATCTGATTTATTTATCTGTATATATCTCAAAACTAAGCATCCAAATTTATGATGAAATACCAAATCAAGACCAAAATATAACTGGCCAAACTCTTCCCTCTGTAAAATATCAATTCCAAAAAAATAGTGGAGATATTGACCCCAGTCCAGGTCCCACTGCTCATAAAACATTTCCAGCCCCAAAATAAACCAATCACCTAATACATCTCAATAAAAAACAGAATCCAAACTCACCTTATTAAATATGAACCTAAGAGGTATGTGCAATAAAATCCATGTGCAATAAAATCCTGATGTAGTCATAGCTACTATAACCTGGTTAAAAAAAGAAATAAAGGATTATGAGATCACCCCCTCCAGGATACAATATACTGAGGCATGACAGACAAAAGTGTACAGGTGGTGCAGCAATCATCTATAAAAATCAATAACCATCACCTTACTTCCACAGCAAAGTCTCAAATTTAACAATGCTGAACTTCTAATAACACTCCTAAAAGCCAACAATCGGAAAACTATATGTTTAACAGCAATTTATAGACCACCAGGGAATACTGTTGATACTGCTGAACCATCCTGTATTGGATACCCCAACAATTTAACCCTGAAACCATAATACTTGGCGATTTAAAAACAGACTGGCAGCTCATAAATTCTACTATCCCCAGTGAATCCATAAATTTGTACAACTTGAGACAATTAATAACCACACTTACTAGAATCAGCAAAACATTAGGCAGACATGCAATATTAGACTGGAATAAAATCATGATAAAAAAGGATAAAGCCTGGAAAATTGGTATAAAAATAGAACTCAAAATGCCTTCCAGCAATTTAGACATCTTAGAAACCTTGCAAAACTGTATGTCAAACCGAATAAGCAAATATACTATACCAACTTACAAGACAAACATAAAAACAACCCAAAACTTTTTTGATTGTCACTAAATAAACAACTCCACCCTGACAAGATCACCACTGCCTCATCAAAAACAAACAATACAACAGACTCTATCCCCACCCAATGCAGTTCCTAATTTATACATTTAATATTATCTCTCTTAGACACTAATATACCTGACACCCCTCTCTCTACCCCTGTCCAATCAAAACCACCAGTTTTAGTCCAGTACCTACTTCAATCATAATAAAGTTTTTCCTTATACTAAAAACTACTTCTGTAACTGTAAACCAACTACCATCAGAATGCCTAAAAATGTCCACAGAATTCATGGCCTTCCCTGTATCCATACTAATTAATAGACCTATACAGGAAAGATACTTTCCATCACTGTGAAAAAAATCCTATATCATACCATTGCACAAAGGTGGCACGTCTACAGAGTTTAATTACTACAGACTGATCACAATTCTTTCTCCCCCTCTCCAAAGTATTAGAGAAATGCATCCATATGCAGCTGATGAAATATGTAACCCCAAATAACCTGCACTCAGAAACACAACATGGCTTTAGGCCCCAGCACAGCACCACTATGGCTCTACTGCATTTTACCAGTATAAGTAACCAATATAGAAACAATGGTCTGCTTGCATCCACCATGTTCTTAGATTTGTCAAAAGCTTTTGATACTGTCTAGCACCAGCAACTGCTCATTCAACTCCCCTCAATAGGACTTTCACAGTACTTCTTGTTCTGGTTTCTTAGTTATTAATATGGGAGGCAACAAGCCATTAAATGGCAACAAACCTACTCATATTTTTAACCAGTTACTACAGGTGTTCTTCAGGGATCTATCCTGTGTCCTCTTCTATTTAATATATTTATGAATGACCTCCACTCACCATGCTAGTTTCCTTCAGTATGCAGATGACTTAACATTAATATCTTCGGCCTCAACCATAAATAAGCTCCAAGACATTATCCAAAAATCTTTCTGCTCTGTAGAAACCTGGCTCAAAGAATCAAACCTCCTACTCAGTCCCAAGAAAACTAAGTTAATGCTTTTTACCTCAGAAAGTTGCCAAAAATCAAAAGCAATATTTTACCAAAAAGTCAGCAAGTAATATTGTGATTGAAACTATAACTCACAGTAAACTTCTTGGCATTATAATAGATCATGACCAGCATATATTGCGCACCATTAAATCTACATGTCAGAAACCAGGCTCCCTTTATAGGATCAATGCATTCTATACAGATACTACAAGAAAAACTCTAGCCACCACCTTCTTATTGCCAGCTTTCTTATATGCTGCTCCTATCCTAACAAACTTAAACAATACTCAAAGAAAGAAACTTGCCTCCTGCTACAATAAAATAGCTAAATTTGCCACCAGTCTCCCTCATAGGACCCACCATTGCCATAGCTTAAAGCAACTAAACTGGCTTGAATTACACAACTACCTAACATATTCACAACTAATTACAGCACACAAACTCATTCATCATCCAGAAAAATGCCCTGCATTACAAAACTTATTACTGACCTACTGTCCAGCACGGGACCGCCACTCAATTAAATTCTTATTACTTGCAAATATGTCAAATAATGTTGCAGGAGACTCACTATAATCCCAATATGTTGCTGAAGTCTGGAATAGTATCCGCACACAAATAAAACTCTCCAAACTCAATAGTTTTAAACCATTGCTTAAACAGCTTAAAAACAGTCCTGGTCCTTCACATGCTGATCACAAGTTTAAGACTTTGCTCTCATCATATGATACTCTCCAAATGCTCTCCTTAAAAAACCTTTCACTGAAATGGAAAACAATTTTTATACATAACTACTGCCTGTACAATCCACTATGTTGCACATGGGCATTCTCTTTAGTAACTTCCACCTCTGTAAAATCTTAGAATGTATAAATGTAACTGCTTTTTGTGTATAAATGTAAATCAAAATATAACTACTTTGCATTTAACTGGAACTTAGTGTAATGCAATAGAGGTTTTCTTCTGGGCCTGCACTGAAAATGAGTATTACCCAAATGGATTTTCCTGGTAAACAAATACAATTAACTAAATAAATAAATATTTGATAAATACTTATCCAGTAATAACAAGTAATTGTTGCTTCGGGTTACTGAACCCACATGCAGTTATGCTGATGTTTTTAATGCCTAATGCAAGCAGCAAGAGTTATTGGGGAAGGCATGCACGCTTGAGATGAAGGTTGAGATATGCCTGCTCAAGTTATTAGTGCTTGAGTGAATGAAAATAACATTACGGCTTGCATTTGTACCCAAGTCATATTTACCCTAAGGCTGTCTGAGGCAAGTCAATCTCTCTTGGTTGCAAATGGTTTGCAATGATCTCCTTTGCAGCTGTACAGTAAAAAAAGAAAAGACATATGCACATGAAAACATAGTGAGTAGCTGCATTGGTTAGCTAGGTCATTAATGCCATATAATAGACCGGTTATGGGCCAGTATACTTACACAGCTGAGGTGCGTTCCCAGTCCTAAATTTAGCTTCACATCAGTTTAGGAGGTCTGGATTGTGTTTCTTAAGGTCATTATAGTGGTGATGACATTGGTGCCCATTACGTGGAATGCCTGTTGTATCAGAGACAACCTTGGCTAAGCTATTCCAAGCCTCGGCCTTACACTGAGTGCCAGTGTAATCCCTCTGCAGCAGCCTGTGGTTACAGAGTTTCATGGGGAGTGCCATAAATATCTTGGACTCCTCAACACCCCACATTTCTGCTCTAAATTTAGCACCAATGCCTACCTCAACAGCTATATCTGCAAAAGTCAGGCTAACAAAACATATCTGAATCAGCGTCCAATTCAGATCTCGAGTGTTACTTGTATTGTGCAAAGACTCACAGCCTTGTCAAATGTGTTTGTGCAATTGAAAGCAGAGTGACTCCTTGGCAGACCTATTTGCACTACTGTCATAACATAGCAGTAAAGGTGTGGAACTTGGGCTTTGCCATATGTTGATGCTCAACCCATTAACACAGGTTCAAATGCTCAACAATGGAATGCTTAAGGGCATGGCTTTTAAGACTTGCTGTATGGAAGGAAAAAGATGATGAATTATGACATCTTGTCAAGTTGGAGCTTACAAAAGTTTAAAATATTATTGTAACAGGTGGGAATTGAACCCATGGGATAAAGGATGCAAAAATTGTCATTTAATTTATTAACTGACATTGCAACAGGATAACTACATTTCCAATATGGAAATTAGACATATGGTAATTTCAGAATGAAGGGAGATACAATTCAGAGAGGTCTTTATGTGTGTGGCTCTAATTCTTCCTTGGAAAACATGCCTAATTGAAAGTCACTATTTCTGTCTGTAATTATATTTCTTATGGCTACAGTTGAATGTGCCTTCTTAATACAGGTTGGTTTATGTTAGATACATACTTCACAAACATAACTGTTCCAAACACATAGTTGGACTATGTGATGAGTCATGATGATTACAGGTTCATAGGTTCATAGGCATGTACAAGGCTAATTGCCCTGGAGCCTTTACAAGCCTAGCCCCAAAAAATTGCCCAGATACCGTGCCACCTGATGTTAGTTCACAGTGCCCCTATTGAGTAGGGCAACTGGAGTGATCCCTGGAGTAAACATTCTGTAACCCATCCACTCATCAGGATTTCTCTTGATGATGGCCAGCAAGGTGCTCTGCTTGACATGAATGGGAAGCTTATTCCAGAGTATGGGCAGTCTTTGGGAAATTAACCTGTCCCTCCAGCATGTTCTGTTAAATGTGGTAATGAGGTTGTGATCTCTGAAGCATGTGGCATGGGGAACTGAGATTTCTTTAGGTGTAGCATTTCAAGTAGGGCTGGGTTGGACATGGCTTTGTAAGTCAAGCAGAGATCACCTCTAAGTAGATGAGAAGAGACTGAGAACAGCTGACTTTTTTTGAGTCTGTCCATGTAGAACATGTGTTTAAGGCCTAGGATCTTTTTTGTGAGGTACTTTTGCAGCCTCTCCAGCTGTTGTAGGTGTCTGGTCAGGTACATGTAAATGGGTCATCATATTCAATGATTGGTCTAATGAGGGATGAGTAGAGAGTAATGATGACCTCTTTCTTCCTCGATGCAAAACCTTTGGTTATAAGATGTGTTATGTAGAAGGACTTTCTGACCACAGTGGCAATGTGGTGGTAGAAGGTGAGGTGGCTGTCGACTTGGGTGCCCAAATCTCTTATGGCCCCTTCAGTGTTCAGTGGGCTTCCATCAAGATGGTAATTCATGGGAACTGAGTTTTTTCCAAAGGGGATGATAATGCATTTTTTGCATTAAGCTTCAGGCCATGGTTCCAACACCAGTCATTGGTCTCAGAGAGGCCCTTTTGTAGGATGTCTGCATCACTTAAGGAGTTGATAATAGGTTCATAGGTTCATAGGTTGGTACTGGGCTATCTGCCCGAAGGCATATATTAGCCCAGCCACGTTGTGCGGTATTCACCGCCCCTTTAGTGGTTCCCTAGACCCTTGTACTAGCAGCTAGTACCCTTGGCCCCTATCTAGTAGTGCTGTTGGTGTGATCCCCAGTGTGAACTTTCTGTTACCCATCCACTCATCAAGGTTCCTCTTGAAGAGTGATAGTGAGGGGCTCTGTCTTATATAGATCGGGACCCTGTTCCATAGTAAGGGAAGTCTCTACGAAGGGAATCTATCCCTCCAGCATGTTCTATTCATTATTGTGTTGAGGTTTATATCCCTAGAGCATGTAGCTTGAGTAGATTTGGTTTTGCTAAGATGGAGCATGTTCAACAATTCTGGTTTGGACATGGCTCTGTACGTTAGACAGAGATCGCCTCTGAGAAAGCGGTATGCAACAGAGAACAGTCTTAGCTTTTTCAATCGTGCTGCATAGGGCAACTGTTTGAGGCCAGCAATCCTCTTGGTTAGGTACCATTGTGGTCTCTCCAGCTGCTGGAGATACCTAGCCAGGTACATTCCAATTGGTGCATTGTACTCAATAATGGGTCTGATGAGGGAAGAGTAGAGGGGTACCATTACATCCTTAGATCTTGATGCGAACCCTTTCGTGATTAGATGGGTCACATAGAAGGATTTTCTAACCACTTTGGCAACATGGTTATCAAAGGAAAGCTGACTATCTACTTGGGTCCCTAGATCCCTTATTTCTTCTTTAGATTTTAGGGGATTACCTCCTATGTTGTAGTTTGCGGTTACTCTGTTTTTTCCAAAAGGGATTACTACGCATTTTTTTGCATTTAGCTTGAGACCATGGCTTTGACACCATGCATCAGTCTCATTTTAGGCCCTTCTGGAGGATCTCCATGTCGGCCGGAGACTCTATTATAGCACCCAGTTTGCAGTCATCCACAAACTTAGTCAGCCACAGCCCTTCCGTGCCTGCCTGTACTTCTGAGAAGTATATGCCAAACAGGAGGGGCCCCAGGACAGAGCCCTGAGGCACACCACTCATTACTGGTCTGGATTCGGACATAGATCCCACTACTCTTACTTTATGGGATCTGTCTGAGAGCCAGTTTGTGATCCATCTTGTGACGTAAGGGTTTATGCCCAGGCTGGTGAGCTTATCAATAATACCTGAATGGGGAATGGTGTCAAATGCTTTAGCAAGGTCAAGGTAAGCCGTGTGTACCTCCTTTCCCTTATCTATAGCCTGAGTAACTGTCTCAAAGAAATCCACCAGGTTCAGGAGGCATGATCTGCCCTTGAACAAGCTGAACTGTGTGGGGTCCAGTGACTGGAGGTTCCCAATCTCTCCATATATGAGTTCCATAATGATTTGCTCCATAGCCTTACAGATCAGACTGGTCAGGCTTATTGGTCAGTAGTTCCCAGGGTCAGTTGTGGCCCCACTCTTGTGTAGCGGGACCACCATTGCCATGCACAGTTCTATGGGCACATATCCTGTGGAGAGGCTGAGACTGAACAGGGTATTAAGATGTGGGGTTAATTCCTTTTGGAGCTTGCATATGACACAGCCTGGGACACCATCTGGTCCCATGGAGGCAGTGCTTTTAGCTTTAGATAGAGCCTTGTTAACCAATGTATCAGTAATAATTGGACTTACACAATCCCCTAGAATGTTAATAGGCCCTGTAGGTGGTGGTGGGGGGGGATTTGCACTGAACCTGTCAGCCAAGATGTTGGCAATGTCAGAAGGGTCAGTGTATCTTGTTCCATTTTGTACTAGCTAATGACTCCTAGCTTGCAATCATCAGCAAACTTGGTCAGCCAGAGTCCTTCTGTGTTGGCCTGGACTTCTGAGAAGTAGATGCCAAACAGGAGAGGGCCCAGGACCGAGCCCAGTGGGACTCAACTCATGACTGATCGACAGGCTGACTTGGAATCTGCAACTTTCACTCTGTGGGTCCTGTTTGTGAGCCAAACTTAAAGCAAAGTTCTCTTCACCCAAGACTGGACTAGACAGTCAAGAGGAGAAGGTAAACACTTGCACCACACCACACTCATCACATAGTCCCTCAAAACCTACACCACCAAAACACACACATAGCAACACAAAACAAACATCTACATTCACAGAGGCTTTCAATAAAAATCTGCTCAAGCAACAAAGACCTCCAAAGCAGAAATGCAAGCGACCTCCACCCCCCAGCACAACCCAAATGACACATAGCCTACAAACTCAGTGTGCCACTCAACCACAGCCCATAAGGCATAACAACGTACCCAATACTCTAGTCATAGCTGACTCTATAGTTAGGCACACTGATGTTCCACTCACCAGGCTAAACAAGGAGAAAGTTACTGTTAGCTCCCTGTAAGGTGCCAGAATCTGCCACATAATGCACACACTCAGGTCACTCCACAACAAGTACAAATATGACTCTGTCATTGTCCATGTTGGTGAGAATGACCTGAGACATACCTCCCTGGACTACATGAAAAGAGACATGGAGGAGCTCTACGATTTTGTAGCCCAGGCAGGTATGACCCTAGCCCTGAGTAGTATCCTGCCATCACCCAGAATGATACCACAATACAAGGACAAAATGATTGACTTCAACAATTTGCTAAGCTTCTGGTGTCATTTAAAGGGATCCAGTATCTGTCTGCCTTGGATGACATGATCGACAGATCATGATGCTTTGCCAGAGATGGCCTGCACCTGTCGCCCTTGGGATTCCGGATACTGGCAAAGGCTCTTGCCACCCCTATAGTGCCTTTTTAGGCAAGGTTCAAATAACAAATTCACCACCTTAACAGGTACAAGCAAGCAAAATCTGAGGGTAATGCTACTCAGTGTCAGAAGGGCGGTTGGCTAATGGTTAAGGTGTTTGCCTTACAAACACAAGGTGCAGGGTTTGAGTCTCACAAGGGATAATTGGCTAGGCTTAAAATGGCTCACAAGGGCAGTTAGCCTAGTAATAACCTATGAACGTATAAGTCTAAAATTTAAAATGCATTCACTCAAGGCACTCCTTAAAATGGAGAACATTGACATCTGTGCAGTGACAGAGACCTGGTTCAAGGTTCCAGAGAGCACCCCTGCATTACCAGGCTATAATTCATATCACACCTTTAGGCCACCTAACCTGGACCTAAACACCAAAGGCGGAGGCATATCTATATTCATTAAGGATATCCACACCTCCAGGCTAGTTGCTCAGCATAATGCATCCAAGATTATCAAAGTGCAACTAACTCTGGGCAAGACTGCAATCCAAATTATAACTTGCTACAGATCCCCCACCATGCCCCAGGATTCCCACTCCTCATTTCTTGATACCCTGGAAAATATTAGGATGCAACCCAACACCCTAATAATGGGTGATTTCAACTTCCCCACCATTAACTGGGAAAACTACACATGTACCAAATCTTTTTCTCAATGTTTTCTGGAATTCATAAATTCCAACGCCTTGGATCAACTTATCCACATCCTCATCAGGGGCAGCAATATCCTAGACCTGGTCATTACCATCATGGTTGACCAGTGTTGCACACCAGAGGTCAATTCCTTGTTGGTCAGATCCGACCACGAGCTAATCATCCTAGACATCCACATCCCCCCCACCCCCATTAGGGAAACCACCATAAAAAATTTCTCCAAAGCCAACTTCACACTTCTTAAGACAGAAGTGGCAAACTTCACGACACCCATGCAGATGGACAATAGAGGTATGACTGCTGAATCCTACACAAATGCACTTTATAAGCACTTACACGAGTGCATGGATCATGCTATCCCTAACAGAACCAAGATGCTATCCTCTAAAAAAAGGAAGACAATCTGGTGGTCCACTGCAATAAACAAACTCTACAACAGAAGAAAGAAACATTTGCAAAAAAGATTAAAATCCCATGATTGGAAGAACTCCCTGGTCAGCCTCAGTAAGAAGCTGAGATCCCTCATAAAATCTTCCAAAGCTAGTTACGAAAACAAAAATCATCACTGATTCTAAAGATAACCACAAAGCATTCTATAGCTATGTCAAGAATCTCAATGGCAATACTCAGATCTGTTCTGAGTTACAGCACAATGGCACTAAATATACAGAACCAACTGATATTTCCAACATCCTGGCAGATAGGTTCAGTGCTAACTTTATCCCCCTCTCACCCCCTAAAGGGCCTATCTCTATATCAGAAGAATGCAAAGTTCCTGTAATCACAGCTGCACAGATAAAAACTACACTCTCCAAAGCCAAGAACACAGCATCCATGGGATCTGACAAAATCCCAGGCTGCATTCTACATGAACTACAGAATGAACTGGCACACCACCTAAGTACCATGTTCAATCATAGCCTCACCTCAGGCTTTGTGCCCACTGAATGGCGCACAGCAATGGTTATCCCAATTCACAAAGGGGGAGCCACTATGGACCCCGGGAACTACCGCCCCATTAGCCTAATGAGCCTGGTCTGCAAGGCCATGGAACGTATCATCATGGAGCTTATAAACAAAGACATTGGTAATCTCCAAACTCTGGACCCCACCCAGTTTAGGTTTGTAAAAGGCATATCATGTCTCCTAAACCTGATAGATGATAGATGAAAGCCATAGACGAGGGTAAGGTGGTTCACACAACCTATCTAGATCTTGCCAAGGCTTTTGACACCATCCCCCACTCTGGAATTATAGATAAACTCACTAAACTAGGTATAAATCCCTATGTCACATGATGGGTTGCCAACTGGCTCACTGACAGAACACACACTGTGAAAGTAGCAGACTCCAAATCTGACTTCAGACCAGTGACAAGTGGAAGAACACAAAGTTCACTCCCGGGTCCTCTCCTGTTTGGTATCTACTTTTCTGAAGTACAGGCTAAGACAGAAGGTTTTTGGCTAATGAAGTTTGCAGATGACTGCAAACTAGGAGCCATAATCAAAACTCCTAACGATGTGGACATCCTACAAAAGGGCCTCACTGAGACAGATGCCTGGTGTCAAAGCCATGGCCTCAAACTCAATGCCATAAAGTGCATTGTCATCCCCTTTGGTAAAAACTCTGTACCCATGAGCTACCACATTGGTGATAGTCTACTTAACACTGCAAGTGTGATAAGAGACCTCGGGACACAGGTGGACAGTAGTCTCTCCTTTGATAATCTCATCGCCACAGTAGTCAGGAAATCCTTCTATGTGGCATATTTCGTCACAAAATGTTTCTCATCCAGGAAGAAAGAGTCATTGTTCCCCACTACTCATCACTCATTAGACCCATTATAGAGTACAATGCCCCTTTTGGTATGTACCTCACAAGACATCTACAACAACTGTAAAGGCCACAGAAATACCTCACAAAGAGGATTACTGACCTCAAACAGATGCCCTACACAGACCTTCTCAAAAAACTCCAGCTTTACTCCATCGCATATCGCTTACTCAGAGGTGATCTCTGCCTAACATACAAAGCTATGTCAAACCCAGAGCTGTTGGATATGCTCCACTTAAAGAAATCCCAATCCCTCTGAGGTACATGCTCTAGGGACCTAAACCTTGTCACCACAATAAACAGAACATGCTGGAGGGATAGATTCCTGTCCCAGAGACTTCTCATACTCTGGAGCAAACTACCTATCTATATCAAACAAAGCTCCTCATTAGCACTCTTCAAGAAAAATCTTGATGACTGGATGGGAAATAGGAAATTCACCCCGGGGATCACCTCTGTGGCTCTGCTCGACAGGGGCACAGGAAAATAATTTTTTTGGGCGGTGAAAGCCAGGGTACCTTTTTGGCTAGGCTTATGTAAGCCCTAGGGCCAATAACTTAGTACCTACCTATGAACCTATGAATTTGCAACCCACCTAGTGTTGTAAGGGTTGATGCCTAGTTTGCTGAGTTTATCAATGATACCTGAGTGGGAAATGGTATCAAAGTCCTTGGCCAGGTCAAGGTAGGCTGTATGCACTGCCTTACCCTCATCCATAGACTTGGTGACTGCCATGAAGAAGTCAACCAGGTTCAGCAGGCAGGATCTCCCCTTGAGAAAGCCAAACTGTGTGGGATCAAGAGTTTGGAGATTGCCTATATATTTTTTAAGCAGGTCCATGATGATGCACTCCATAGCTTTGCATACCAGAGTCGTCAGGCTAATGAAGCGATAGTTACCAGGGTCTGTTGTTGTTCCCCCTTTATGGAGTGGGATGACTGTAGCAGTGCACCATTCATTAGGGACATAGCCTGAGATAAGGCTGTGATTGAACAGGGCACACAGATGTGGTGCCAGTTTGTTTTGTAGCTCATGTAGGATGCACCCAGGAATATTATCAGCTCCCATAGATGCAATATTCTTGATTTTGGACAATGCAGCTTTTACCTGTGCCACAGAAATGGTGAGTACCATGATTTCTTCTGGTATTGTGATAGGGTCCTTGGGGGGAGAGGGGCAAAGTTGGCACTGAATCTGTTTCCCAGAATGCTGGCTTTATCTGTTGGCTCAGTATAGAAGGTGCCATTGTGCAATAACTCAGATCAAATTTGGGTATTGCCTTGGAGGTTTTTATTATAGCTATAGAAGGCTTTGTGGTTGTTTTTGGTGTCAGCTGCAATTATGCCTTTAGAGGATGTGACACAGGATCTCAGCTTTTTGTTGAGACTGATAAGGGAGATTTTCCAGTCTTGTGACTTTATTTTTTTTGCAACAGTTTCTTCCTCTTGTTGTAGAATTTATTGATGGCTGGGGACCACCAGATTAGCTTCTTTTTTTTTTTTTTTTTTTTTTGGAGGAGAGCATCTTAGTTCGATTTGGTATGGTAAGGTCCATGCATTTGTGTACGTGCTTGTGCAGTGCATTTGTGTATGATTCTGCAGTTGTGCAGCTATTTTCTATTGGCATGGGTGCCAAGAAGTTAGACACTTCTATTTTTAGGAGCCTAAAGTTGGCTTTAGAGAAGTTTTTCAGGGTGGTCACCTTAGCATGGGTTGTAGGTGAGATGGAGATCATGCACTTCATACATATGCAAGTGAATTTTATATTAAATATAATCATTATCATGTCTAGGAAACTGGATACACATCACTTTGAAGTTGTATGTGAAACATTAATAATATATGCTACATAGTACTATTTCATTATGCAAGAATTACTGACACAGTGCTTGCAAAAAACAGGTTTAATATCGTCAGTTTTCTTTAGCATTACAGTCTTAATCAAACTGTTGTGAGAAATGCGCATCTTACATCTTTTGTAAAAAGCTACATTGGACCTCCAGTCAGCTGTGCTCTTTATCTAAAGTCACTGCCCTTCCATCTTGTGCCACAGAAATAGCTCTTTGATAGGTGAAATTTCTTTCCTCAGTACTGCCCAAAATGCTGAGGAAAGCACATCGTGCCCAGGTGTGTTTGCTCTACCTAAGGCAGCCAAAGCTAAATTCTCCACTGCCAATCAGTGAGCAAATGAAACTTAAAAAGAAGAAATATGAAAGAAATTACATATTTTAAATAATTGTAGTGTAATATCTACACAGAATTTTAAACAATGCTTCATGGGCTATATTTCTCTCAATTCACTTCAGTTACACCTTGTACCACAGAATTTGACAGTCATCAGGTGCATATTATAAAGCAACTACTATCCCTGTTGCAGAGGAATGAGAAATGATGTCAGGCATATTTGATCTACCTAAGGCAGCCTAAACTATATTTTTCACTTTTTTCCTTGGGTAGTGAATCCTGTTTTCACACTTCCAATTGGATAGCAAATTGAAAAGACATTAGAAAATGAATAAATGACAGAGAAAAATATATAACATAAATTAAATGCAATGCATGGGTAAGTGTAACAATGACCAGAGCAAGAAGTGCATTCAAGTCAAAAATCTTTCTTTCTCACATCCTCTTGCAACATCAGATATGTTCTTTGTGGAACATATTATCAGACTTGTAGTTAATGATAAATAATGTAAAAGTGGACTGAACTAATGATCAGATACTGTTAGCAAGAGTGACAGTTGTTAAAAAACACAGAATGGTATCATAAAATGTGATTAAATGTGTATTCAGATAACTCTCTGTAAAACTATCTTTAAAGTGGATTCAAACCTTGCATCACATGTCCTTTAACTTTAAACTCACTGCACTTACATCTTAAGCTGCAGAGAAAGTTAGCTTTTATATGTATTTTTTCACTGAGTACTCTCCAGAGTGCTGACAGCCATGCAATGTTGCCTGGTAAAATTTTCACCATTTTTGTAAGCCATGAAAGTGACTTTTTCACTGCCAAACAACACATAAATGCAGAAGGCAATATTTAGCAGAAGCATTAAAACAGCCTTTAGGGAATAACTTGAAGATATATGAAATAAATCAAATTGTATATGCAGCAATGAGCACAGCTAGTAATGCATTACAGTGACACATTCAGGTATCTCACATCTCATTCTCACATCAGTACTATTATGTATGTCTCACAATATCAGGACTTTAGCTAATGCCATGGTAATGGATAAGGGCACAGAGAGCAGCATAAATACTTTCATTGACTGCAAACACAATTAATACTTTTAGTCAGTAATGATCATACTTGAGTTTCCCTCATCAGTGCATTTATACAATAAAATGAGTGCCAAAAATTATGATGAGCTCCTTCAGTCAAATGATCAAATACCATTACACATTATGCCACAGACATAGAAGTGTAAAAAGTTTAATTTAGTCACTCAGTTCTGTTCAGACTGCTGAGAAAAGAGCAATGATGCTAGTCTTCATTGCTTTATTGATGAAAGTCCAAATAAAATTTGTCAGTTCTCACCTTGGACAGTGAAATGCAGTTCAATGTTATTGAAAGCTGGCAGTCAGTGGTGGATAATGCCAAATGACATTCTAATGATGCAAGAAAAAAAAATTATAGATCAAATGCTTTAAATGTACATTTTACATGTTTAACCAAATGTGTTATGTTGCTACAGGGACCTGTTGGAATTTGAACCCTCAAGCAAGGGTATTGAAAGTAATTGGTTTCACAGTATTTATCAGAGTTACCACAGAGAAAGACATATATTAGCAATGTGAGAAAGAATTTAATTGCAATGATAATGTGACATTGTATCAAGTAACATTGAAAGTGCAACAGAAACAATTTATTAAAGTTGTTCTTTCACATTTGACAATGAATGTTTAGATGATTGGAATGTCTCAAACAGTTAGCATATCCATGTACTCACACGATATTAACCAAAGACTGCAAACACTTCAGGTGTATCCATTTCTTTTGGCCTTGTGTCTCACTTTATCATCAATGCTTTCTTTATAACATGTCTATTTCTGTTTTATTGCCATATGTTATCTTTATGAATGCTTAAAATACACCATTTAATAAGAATAACATTTCTTACTAAGGGCAGTAACTGTGGTCATTAAATCCAGCATTTCACTATTATGACTGTTAATCTCTGAAATCATTCAATGTACTTTCATATCTTTTCATAAGTCTCTTCTCCCTGACACACCCTCAATAGGTGTACATCAAAGAGGGGAGACTGAAAGATGATTGTTCCTGCAGTCAGAGTAATCATAGACACCTGCAAGACATTAACAGGGAATACTTCTTAATGCTCATCCTTGCATTGCTCAGGCATGTGCATGTAATCATGTAGGTCCTTACACTATATTTACATTCCCTACACTTAGTGAGGCTTTTGGTATTCAAGAATGCTAAAGATTTCACACCTCATTTGCATGCTCACAGTGCTCACAGGGCTGAGTATGCACTATATAAAGATAATCATGTAGCCAATGCCTTTCTATCACATTGAGAAAACTGTTTTGTATCAATATTGCTAGAAAAACAAGACTTTTGGAGATTTATCCATTTTCTACAGTGCTGTACTGTCAAAGAATGTTGCTATTTCTTCAATAATGCTTTAAGTTTAACATTAAAAGGTGAATTGAAGAGACCACTGAAAAACAGTTTTATTATCTTACTTTTTTTTGTTTATTCCTTTATTTTGCCATAGCCATGTCTGCATTTCTAAAATGATGCTATTGAATGCTACATAACAAATTATTTAATTTGTATGTCATGTTTGCCCACTTATTGTGGATTATTCAATTGTAACTGTGTAGGATGGTATGGTGTTTTTATCTCTTTTGGCAGGAAAAAAATGTGTTTTGTATATGGATTTTTACTTGACTGAACTGCACAGCAGTGGATATGGTATTTAAAACAGTTTGATCTTATTGATCTTACTTTTCTAATGTTGCATTTAGAATTGCTATTGTTAATGCTGCAATGTATTACACAGTTAAATCTGTGTTATCTCAATTACAGAAGTGTTATAAGAGTTTTAAATATGCCTCTTTTTGGGGGAGGGGCTGATGGGGTGGTTAACTTGGGTTTAGCCATAGTGAGCAATTATCAGATTTAAATTGTGTGTATGTTGGATGCGTTTAGTCACACATAAGTGAGCTCACAGCCATCCTGTCTGTGAATTATATGTGCAGTTATGCGTGTCTGTTTTCTATTTAATCTCATGCAGGGATATGGCATCCGATAAAAAAATCAGTACCCTGTAAGCCACCGTAGAGTGATGTAGAAAATTAGGTCATTGTCTAGGCCTTATGTCAACATGGAGCTTTTCTGTTAGAGAGAGGCAGAGGTGACCAATCAGCTCAAGACAGGATATGGCAGCAGGTGGTTGATGACATCAATGCTGTTGGAAGGCATAGAAGAACTTACTCCCAGAAATGATATGGGCAAGTGACATGATAACCTCTGCCCACTGTAGCACTGCTGCAATTGCCCAGGAACAGTTGGCTATGGAGGGTGCTTCTACTACCAAACCACCACTAACTGAAACAGAGGAGTTCCTCCTGCTGTCAGAGATCAAGGTAGCTTGGCAGAGGGTTCCACCACAATGCCTGATGTCAGTGCACATGTGGATGACAGACCCAGAGTGTCACAAGCAGATTTTCCAGGTGTGCAAAAAGCAAATGACATTGTTATATTTTTATATGCATATATCAAAAATGTCTGATATGTATATATATATATATATATATATATATATATATATATATGTGTGTGTGTGTGTGTGTGTGTGTGTATTTGTTTACTGTCAATACTGTATATAAGATAGATTTAGGTCTCTATGAAAGTAAAGTTGGTGTTGCTTTATTATCTGTTAAGAAGTTTAACATACCTTTTATTCTCCATTTTTCTTTTTGTAGTGCTCATTGCTTGTTATCATAGGTGATCCTGAGAGTCACACTGTGGAACTTCTACCACCTGAAGTTGGAGCATCGGTAGCGTCTGATGATAATGGTAAAGCTGAAGAGGCACAGTGTGCAGGTGTGCAGGGTCAGTCTGACAATGATTTTTGACTCCCACATCCCCTTCCCATATTACAGACATAGTCAGTATGCACATGTTCATAGGTTCATAGATTAGTACAGGCTAACTGCCCATGTGGGACATTTTAAGCCTAGCCAATTAACCCATGTGAGAATCAAACCCTGTACCTTGTGTGTGTAATGCAAATATCTTAACCATTATACCACCTCCCTATAAAACAAAATGTGCACATCCTGTACTAGAACCCCCATACCATCTGCACTCCACCCCTACACCTAACACATGCTGCCATGGGACACAGAGATAACTGATATACAAGTTGAGTGTGACACAGCTGATCAGGCTAGTGTTGTTACTCTGGTTGCACAGATGGTTACTTCTCCTGGTAGCCATTGAGAGGGCATGGGACCATACAAAAGAGTTTGTAGATGTGCTCAGAGGAGGTCTGCTGTCCACTGTCTCTTTCTGAAGTTAGTGTCTCACTAGGTGCTGCCAGCCATATTTGTAGGACTGTAGTGGAGGCACAGGCATGTTTTACCATGGCCTGGGAAGATATAGTGCAACTACTAGATGTAGTGCATTCTGACATGAGTGATGTCTTCAACTCAGTGGGCAGCTCCTTAGACAGGATGAATGGCAGACTAGAATGGGCAGTTTCTGTGATGGAATATCTGTTGGGTGAGAAAGGGAATGCTTATGGTCATAAAGCTGCTATATCTTCTGTTGTTAGCAGATATGACCATACAAGATCCCGCTCCAACAGTGATACTACATCCACTGCTCTATCAGTGATTACAGTATCCACACCCAGACACAACACGCCACTGGTTCATGGTTCATGAGGAGAGTTCATTTAGCAGACATCACTCACATTCAAGTAGTATCCCAGCTGCCAGGGCCATGGAAGTATCAGTGCAATATAAGACAGTGGTGATTTCATGGTTGGGAGTGACAGTGCTGAACTGAGTACTCTACCATGCATGGGTCACACCTGTCCAAGATGCATTGATGTAGTGCTGATAGTACAGTGCTTGATTGAGTGAATTCAGATATACACACACACACACATGCGTGTGTGCACACACACACACACACACACACACACACACACACACACACACACACACACACACACACTGAAAAAAATGTACCTGCCCATATTACTTCACACACATGGCAACTATCTAAACAGTACTGTTGAGTGCTATACATCTGTTGTTTCTGGCCATGAACATGGAATACTCATGAAGAGACATGTTTCTTACTTGCACACACTTACTTATTTCATGTCAGTTTAGCCCCCACCCCCACTGTGTGCAAATTTTTTTTAAACACCTTTATTGAATTATCACTTGTGACACAGACAAATTTACATTTATACAAAAGTAATCAAACTATATTAACAAATTAGCATTAACAAACATTATACTTCACATATATTGCTATATATCATATAACTTAAGCAACATTACATAAATTATTCAATTCCTACCCCTTTTTTAAAACAAGAAATGACTGTGCCCTGCCCTTTGCACATGTCCATGTGACTTAGGGTTGCATATATCTATAATTCACACAGTGGATGGTGAATGCTTCCTTATTCACAAGATTGGACTTATCAATATGATTTGTAGAAGAAAAGTTATTGAGTTCTTGTTCATACTTATTTATTATGTTATACCATTCTGTATCAAACAAGATCTAGACATAAGATAATAATATTGTCAACTGGATACTCAGAACATATTTAAGATTAGATATGTCTTTGTAAAAACTCTGAATAGATTTGGGAAACCATTTAAACTTTATCAATTCAGCATGAACTATGACAGAAGTTTTAGCAGGATTAAATTGAAAAGAGGAAGTAATATTAAACTACAGCTGAGGAAAATTTAACTATAGAAATTTTAGAACTCAAGTAGGGGAACAAAGATGGCTGCCATTCTATAAGCACTGTAGTTCTTCAGCTCTTCAAATATCTGAGAAAAAAATTAACCCTGTGGAGTTATACTTAGAGTAAACATACTAATTGGCAGTTATTACCAATCTACCAAAAGTCACTTTTGGTTCTGAGAAAGAAAAATCGGAAAAAATACTTGGTAATAGCAGGATTGGATCTGATTGTCAGGTTGACTCTGAACAGAGCACCGAACAAAGGACTGACTTATTTCACCTCTGTAACTTTTCCTTGGGAAACAAATCTTCGTGCAGAGTTTCGAAATGTCAAAGGAGGACAAAAATATGGAAACTACAACTTCCAAAACCAAGCTGTCAGCTTTGCAATCACCGGAGAAGGAATCTTTATTTAAGAGACAGAAAACTATCAAACAGCAAGAGACTGCAAAAACAGGGGCATCAACAAAATCTGATCAACAGGTTACAATGGAAGAAATCAAATCAGCATTGCTACCTATACAGGATGCCTTAAAAGAGCTAACATCTCAAACGCTTTCATTTAGTGATACATGTAACCGGATTCTCGAAAGAATAGAGAAAGCAGAAACTAGAATAGCTACCAATGAAGACAACATAATAATGCTCACTAAAAGAACAGAGACACATGGGTCAGACATTCAAATGATGCAAAACAAAATTCTGGACTTGGAAGCAAGATCCAGACGTAACAATATAATCATCAGAGGGATTCCAGAATTTATTCAATATAATGACCTGATCATTTATATTACACAAATATTCGAAATATTGCTCAAGGATTCTGAGGATGTTAAGCAGATGGTCATAGAAAGGGCGCATAGAGCATACAGAGAATCTCAAGCTTCAAATATACCCAGACCTGTTTATGTTAGAATATTGAACTACCAAGATGTGAGCAAAGTACTGTTAACTATTAAAAAATCTGGTGGATCTATAATGTGGCAAAATAATAAAATTTCCATAGCACAGGATTTACCAACACAAATAAGGCAATCTAGACAAATGCTGGCTCCATATTGTAAGTTTCTAATTGACAAAAATATCAGATTTCAAATGAAATACCCCAATAACTTAATTTTTACTGTTGATGGCATTAAATACTCTGTAAACACAAGGAAAGAAGCAAGACCTACCTTTTTGAAGATTTTTAAGGCTCTCCCATCTTCAGAAATGTGAATAATCCATTTTGGCTTTCTGCAGCATCAGGGAGAATGGGATTCTTCATTCACAATGATCCGAGGCTTCAAAATCCTTTGTTTGTTCTGTTTCTGGTAACAGGCCTGGAGATTCATCTTCTTATCTTTTTATTTCATAGTTCCAGTTGCAACACAAAGTTCCCACGAAGTTTTATGGCTGTAGCGAGCGTTTCTAACCCACGAGGCAAAAGGAAATGCATTGGAGGAAGCAGAGGGACCGTTTTTAGCATGGTGCAGCCAGGAGTTCCGTTCGCAAATTGGGTCCCCCGTAGCGAGCGCGAAGGAAAGGATTTGAACTGCCTTTACAGTTTAAATAGCTGGGAAGAAAGAGGAACTGATGGAGAAGCAAAACAAAACCTTCTTGGACTTATTTTGAAGGAAAAGGACTGTAAGTTAGTGAAGTCTGAGTGATGCAGGTAAACGCTGTGGAAATGCATTGAGTAGTAGAGAAGGAGATTGTAATGTGTAGTGGCAGAATAAGGTACTGTAGTTTTTTATATTTGCTTTCTCTTTTCTCCTTCTGTTTCTCTTGTCTTTTATTCCTTTTCTTTTTTTTCCTGTAGATAGGTTGTATTATTTCTAACTGAAAAATGCTACAAAAATGGTTAGTTTAACTGACCTAACAATGTGCATATAATAATAAAAGAAGTTGTTTTTATATGTCCAATTTAAGGCATTTTTCTTCTTTCTTCTCCTTTTACTGTGCTCCCTTCATGCGTTTTTTTCAACCCTTCTGTTCCTCTCTCGTTTACATATGGTTGCTACAAATGAGAGTGCTATTATAGTTTCATTTTTAAACTGCATTGATTTTCAATACTAACAGGTTAGTAGGTAAGTTGTAGGGGAGGAACAAAGCAGATTAAAGTAGTTAGATCATTTTATCCAGTAGATGCAGGGTGTTGGGAAATGTTAAATAACTCTGTGCTTTCTATGTTAACTAATATTTAATACTGTATAGAACAACAAATTAAAATGTTACATGCTATTGCTGAATATAAAGCTGGAGTGAACTGAAGTACATTAGAATTTCAGGATACAATTAGTTTATTTGTATATCCATAAATATGTCCAGAGCTGTAGTTACTTATAAGTAGTGTTTAGTAGGGAATGTCAGAATTAGGCTTTGTACACGTAGAAGTAGTTGTTGTAGGTTTTTTGCATGGGGTTTTATTGTTAAATAATAGTAATAGTAGGTTAGTTACTCAGATGGTTTCCAGTAATGTGAAAAACCTATGTTCATCCTGGTCCAGAGGAATAGTGGATAGGCACTGGGTAGGGATGGGATGGCAGTTTTGCTTCAAAACAATTGATGATATGCCAACTTATGTTATTCTAAGGTTGCTCAAAAAGATTAGACATCGATTTACATTTCTAATGAATGTTAAATGTGGATAATAGAATCTTGGAATATCAAAGGACTCCAGAACATGAAAAAAAGAAAGCTGTTTTTTCATTTGTTTCTTAAATCATCAGCAAGTTGTATCTTAATACAAGAAATGCATATGACTAATGACCAGTGGGAGTCAGTGAAGGATAAGAAATGGGTTAGGAAGATTGTGATGGCGGAAGGAACAACAAATAGTGCAGGGGTGGCAATTTTAATTAAGAATCACTTTCAGGGTGATATTATGGATGTGAAAATGGATCAGGAGGGTAGATGGTGTTTGGCTCTTCTCACATCCAAATGTTTTGATAAACCTATAGTACTAATATGTGTATATGCCCCTAATGTTAATCAGCATCATTTCATGGCTTCAATTTATTCCATTTTACAGTCATATAATAATTTCTATATAGTGTTGGGAGGTGACTGGAACTCTTATCAAGATCCTAAATTAGACAAGTTGGGTGCTTCTAAAGCGTTCAATAAACAGGCAATGGTAGCATTGAAAGAATTAAAAATGGATTTCAAACTCTATGACCCTTTTAAACGCATACAGCCACAAGGGAAAGCAGAGAATTTTACCTTTTACTCAACCTGTCACAAAATGTGGTCGAGAATTGACTTTTTCTTAATTTCAGAGATGTTAATCTCAGCTGACCCTAGTGTATCTAATCAAGTTAGACAACTCTCAGACCATTCAAAGATAACTTTAACCTTAAACAGCAGTAATATGAATACTAAGAGGCTTCGAGGGTATAATTGGTCCTTGAACCCATTTTTACTAACCAAGGAGGATATATTAATGGAAGTCAAGGAGATACTTAAACAGTCATTAAACAATATTTCCCAAAATAGACACCCAGTAGATATAGAATGGGCTACAACTAAAACGCAGCTAAGAGGACTATTTATTCAAAAAGCTACATATTATAAAAAATTGCAAAAGAAGACTCAGTTGGATTTAGAAACTAAAATTCAATTATTGGACCAAGATTTGATGAGGAACTATAATGAACAGACAGAAACTGAGTTATTAAGATGTCAGAAAGAACTATTTTTACTTCATAATAGAAAATTGTCACTTTATGAACAAAGAAATTTAGTCAAATATGCAAATCATATTCAAACCCCCTCGAAAGCATTAGCTCGGATCATTAATACTACATATACTGACAAGGCAGATATCATGAAGACCTTTGAAAAAAATTTTAATCAGATTTACAGTGAGAAGCAGACACTCTTGCAAGATAAAGACAGAAAAGATTTTCTACAGAATATCACTTTCCCCAATATTGAGAAGGACTTTCATAGAGATTTAATCAAACTGATTACAGCTGAGGAGGTGCTAGAGACAATCAAGAAACTAAAGCCTCACAAAGCCCCAGGCCCAGATGGTTTGACCTCAGAATTCTACAAATCTTTTAGTGAGATTCTGAGCAATGTATTGTCACAGACTTTCAATTATATTACTCTAAACAGAATTAATGATCCTCATTTTAACGCCTCAAGGACAGTTCTGATATTAAAGGAGAAGGGTGATTCCAAAAATCCTGATAATTACAGGCCCATATCACTTTTGAATATGGACATGAAAATCATGACATCCATTCTGGCGAGTAGACTGAAAAAGGTAATAAACCCAATAATATCAGAGGAACAGGCGGGGTTTGTGGATGGGAGACAGACCACGGATAATACCTTAACACTGCATACCTTAATCTCTTATGCGAAATACAAAAACCTGAATTTGTACACCCTAATAATTGATGCTCAGAAAGAATTTGATAGGGTTAATTTGGTTTATTTATTTGATATATTACCATATTTTAATATACCGCAGGAGTTTATCTCAACGTTAAGGATACTTTACAAAAATGCATACACAAATTTATTTATAAATCACGAATGCTCGAATAGGATACAAATTAAAAATGGTACCCGACAGGGCTGCCCATTATCTCCCATCTTATTTAATCTTTACTTGGAGCCTTTATTTTTACACCTTAAGAAAAATGTTTTTTATAATTCTCCTGTACTGTATGGAATAAAGGTTAGGATGGCTGCCTTTGCAGATGATTTAAACATATATTGTACCACACCGGTTTCCGATACTGAAAAAATATTAGCTGCAATAGAAATCTTTGAGAGAATTTCCAACTACAAGCTAAATTTTAAAAAATCTAAAATATTCCCATTAAACACACCCACACCCTTCTCAATGCTACCATTGATAGGACAAGTAATGACGGAAGAAAAGATAAAATATCTGGGGATTGTCTTCTCAATTGAAAATAGAGATTTTTTTTATAAACAATGTAAAGTCAACTGCAGATCAAATAACATTGGATCTTGAAAGATGGAGTAAATTGATGTTACCAATGATGGCAAGAGCAGCAATTATAAGAATGAATGTTCTTCCTAGAATGTTATATATTTTTAGAGCTGCACAACTCAGAATTATGAAAACATTCTTCAAACAGCTTCATGTAAGATTGGGGAGATTTCTTTGGGAACCTAGGAAGATGACAATATCATATGAAAAACTGATGATTCCAAAAACTAAGGGGGGGGGCTGGAGTTACCGGATTTCGAAATGTGTTATTTACTGATTCAGGCCAACAGGATTTTAAAGACGTCTTACTTCGACAGTGATAGTAGTAAATAGACACCCAAATGGGTACTCCTAACATATAAGCATATAAGTGAAGTGGGAGTCAATGCTAAAGCATTACCCTTTCTGAATAATCGGACAATGAGTACATATAAGTTAATGGAACACATCAAGAGCTATGTAACGGCAATTCAAACTCTTTTTGCTTCCTTAAATTTACTAAAATATATGATGGTTTTCCAACCGTTTCATGGGAACCCAAATTTAACAATTGGTAGTCAATTGATATATCTAAAGAAATTCCCCTTAATTAAGGAGTTAACTCTACTCGATTTATATCCTTTTCTAGGAGTTCCAGTACATGATATTCTAAAAGAAATGGAACTTCCTATTTCCTACTTAATTATAGTAAGACAGCTAAAAGACTTGGTTATATAATATTTTAATAACTTTGAAATAAAAGGGGAGGATTTAACCACTTCTCGTAATCTATGGGAAGCGCTGTTGCAAGATAGAAAATATATAACTGCAGCATATAAATTGATAAAAGAGAGGAAGTATAATAATTATACTCTTTTATCGAGTTACTGGAGGGAGAAATTGATATTGCCAGATGACAATAAGATATTGGAGGCATTTAAGTTAACATTAAAGTCCGTATCCCTTCAAAAATTGATATTTACGCAGTTGATGATATTTAACAATGCATACTATACCCGTCTCACTTTGCACAAATTTGATGCGAAGAATTCACCCAAATGCCCACAATGCTTAGATCAGACAGCTGATTTGCTTCACATGTTCTGGAGTTGTAAGTGCATTTATAAATTGTGGAATTCCTTAAAATTGCAGTTACAAAAAATGGGTTACCAAAATTCATAGGTTCATAGGTTCATAGGTTTATACTAGGCTATCTGCCCGAGGGCATTTACAAGCCTAGCCCATCGTTTTGTGGCTTACGCCACCCCTTTAGTATGGGGAACTATACCCATTATTTTGCTGTGCCTCTGTCGAGCAGTGACACTGAGGTAATCCCTGGGGTATATCTGCGATCTCCCATCCATTGGTCAAGATTTCTCTTGAACAAGGCCAGCGAGGTGCTCTGCCTCACATGTACCGGGATTTTGTTCCACAGCATAGGGAGTCTTTGGGTAATGAATCTATCCCTCCAGCACGTCATATTAATAGCCGTGTCGAGGTTTAAGTCTCCGCCCTTGTGGCTCTGATGGATCTAGATTTTTGAGGTGAAGCATATTCATCAAATCTGGGTTTGACATGGCCTTGTATGTTAGGCAAAGGTCACCTCTGAGCAAGCGGTGGCGACTGAATAGAGCTGGAGTTCTTTCAGTCGGGCAGCATAGGACAGATTTTTGAGACCCTTTATCCTTTTGGTGAGGAACTTTTGTGGCCTCTCCAGCTGCTGCAGGTGTCGGGTCAGATACATCCCAAATGGGGCATTGTACTCAATCATTGGTCTGATGAGTGATGAGTAAAGGGAGACTATGACCTCCCTTGATCTAGATGAGAATCCCTTCATGATAAGGTGGGCAATGTAGAAAGTCTTCCTAACTACTTTAGCTACATGGGTGTCGAATGACAGACTACTATCAACCTGGGTCCCCAGGTCCCTGATAACTTCTTCTGTGCTCAGTGGATTGCCACCTATTTGGTAGCTAGGGGTAACCTTGTTTTTCCCAAAGGGTATGACTATGCATTTTTGGCATTTAACTTCAGGCCGTGGCTCTGGCACCAGTTATCCGTTTCTGTGAGACCCTTCTGAAGGATATCTGTGTCAGATGTGTTTTCTACTATGGCCCAGTTTGCAGTCATCTGCAAACTTTGTCAGCCATAACCCTCCTGTGTTTGCTTGTACTTGGAAAAGTAGATGCCAAACAAGAGTGGGCCCAGGACTGAGCCCTGTGGGACACCACTTGTGACAGGTTTTGAGTCTGACATGGCGCCAGCAACTCTGACCCTGTGGGTTCTGTCACTCAGCCAGTTTGCAACCCATCTTGTGATGTATGGGTTAACATTTAAGCTGATGAGTTTTTCAATGATACCCGAGTGGGGTATTGTATCGAAGGCCTTAGCCAGATCGAGGTAGGCTGTATGGACTGCCTTTCCTCGTCAATGGCTTTGGTGACTGTTTCAAGAAGTCAACCAAGTTTAAAAGGCATGATCTGCCTTTGACAAAGCCAAACTGGGTTGGATCCAAAGTCTGCAAATTCCCTATGTCTTTATTTATGAGGTCCATTATGATCCTCTCCATGGCTTTGCAGATAAGGCTTCTCAGGCTAATGGGCGGTAATTTCCAGGGTCGGTGGAGGCACCGCCTTTGTGAAGTGGGACCACAGTTGCAGTGCGCCACTCCTGGGTGCGTATCCAGAGGTAAGACTTTGATTAAACAGCTGTCCTAGCTGTGGGTTTAATTCCTCATTGAGTTCGTGGAGCACACAGCCGGGGACACCATCAGGTCCCATGGATGCTGTGTTTTTGCTTTGGAGAGCAGTTCTCACTTGGGCGCTGGAGATGTTTGGGGGCTGCAATCGTTTGGTATAGATATCTCTCCTTTTGGGGAGGGGAGAAGTTTGCACTGAACCTGTCAGCCAGTATGTTGGCAATGTCTGTAGGATCAGTAATCTTCACATCATTTTGAACTAGTTCTGAGCATATCTGGGAGTTTCCTCCTAGGTGTCTAACATAGCTAAAGAAGGCCTTATGATTGTCTTTTGAGTCTTTAGCTATTTTTCTCTCGAAATTTGCTTTGGATGATTTTATGAGAGCTCTTAGTTTTTTACTTATAGTGATCAAGGGTGTCTTACCTTTTAAGGATTTTGCTGTATCTTGTAGTAGCTTCCTCCTTTTATTGTAGAGTTTGTTTATGGCTGGGGTCCACCAGACTGGACGCTTGCCTTTGGTACTAAGAGTCTTTGTTTTGTTTGGGATTGCCTTATCCATGCAGTCCTGCAGGTGCTGGTAGAAGGCGTCTGTAAGTGATTCAGTGGCTTGAGTACTGTTTTCCACCAGCTCGGGGGCCTTAAAGGAGACCACACTAGTCTTTAGAAGTGTGAAGTCGGCTTTTGAGAAGTTCTTTACTGTGGTCTTTTTTATTTCAGGTGGGGGTGGGATGAGGACCTCTAGCGAGATTAGTTTGTGATCTGATCTCACCAGTGAGGGGTATACTTCCGGTGTTGAACATTGTGCTCCCATGTTCGTGATGATGAGATCAAGTATGTTATCTCCTCTTGTGGGGATGGTGACTAGTTGTTCCATGGCATTTGAGTTTATGAATTCCAGGAACTTTTGGGCTAGGGTGTTTGGGCTTGAGTAGTGTTCCCAGTCTATATTAGGGTAATTGAAGTCACCTAGTATGATGGTGTTTGATGATACATTTATCCCCTCTAGTGTTTTCAGGAAGGCCATGTGAGGTTCCTGAGTTTGTGAGGGTGGCCTGTAACATGCTACAATTTGCAGAGCAGTCTTGCCTATGGTTAATTGCACCTGGATGGTCTCCGATGCATCGTGCGTTGCCACCAGTCTTGAGGTGTGGGTGTCCTTAATGAATATGGATACCCCTCCTTTCTTAGTATTGTCCGGATTTTGGGGCGGAGCATGATATGAGGTAAAACCTGATAGCGCTGGGGTGCTCTCAGGAGCCTTGAACCAGGTTTCTGTCACAGCACAGACATCGATGTTCTCCATACTGAGAAGGGCCTCGAGTGCGTGCATTTTGAGATTGAGACTTCTGGCATTGAGCAGCATTACCCTTAGTTTTTCCTTTTTGTGTTCTAGGGTGGTAGGTTTAGAATTTGAGCCTTGCCTAAAAAAGGCACTATGGGGGTGGCAAGAGCCTTTGCCAATATCCGGAATCCCAGGGGTGACAGGTGCAAGCCGTCCCTTGCGAAGCAGCGTGGCTTGTCCAGCATGTCATCCCAGGCAGACAGATACTGGATCCCCTTTGAGTGACACCAGTGTTTAAGCCAATTGTTAAAGCTGATCATCTTATCTCTGTATTGTGGCATCACTCTTGGTGAAGGTAGGATACTCTCTTGGGAGTTTATGATTCTTCATATTCCCCCGGAGAATCTAGATAAATCAAAAACGATTGTAATTATGAATATTTGCCTATTAATGAAATTATATATAGCCACAAATTGGTTGAACCCAGCTTAGACATCGTGGGAAAATTTCAGATTGTTGGCAATAAAACACATCTTAGCGCATAAACTTTTAATTAGTGACCACAAGAAAAATATCAATAATATAAAAATATGGGAGCAAATTTTTAATATTGTTTTGGCTTAGAGGTTACTATCCACTTTTTCTCGGGACCCAGAGTATAGTTTAAAATCAACCTTAGATTACATAGAGAATGTACAGAAAAGACAGATTGTTGGCTTTGATTTATTAAGGTTGTTTTTTTATTATTTTCCTTTTGATTGTAAATGCTGTACCTATGATCAATACATGAGGTTGATATATATGTGAAGTTAACCAATGGAAGCATTTTGTATATATTGTATATAATGTGTGATTTTGTAATATGGTTGTGAAAAACAATAAAAATGATTATTGAAAAAAAAAGAACTCAAGTAAAGCTTCACAAGGCACTGTCTGTACAAATATTAATTCATATACGTCTAGTCTTTCAATGTATTATGGAAATTACATTCTTATAATGTTACAGTTCCAGATTAGGTTTTATAATTATGCATAATTCTAATAAAATTAAAATTGAGAAGGGAGTTAAATAATGGGAATATGAAAAACTATGAGATTAAGTATATATTTAGGTGCATTTTAGAAGCATTTGAATTTGCTTATACCATTTAATATTTTAGGATGTTAGAAGTAGTATGTCAAAAATATATATTTATATGTTCTCCAGACACCATTATGGAAGTTGTAGTACCTATAATTTTGGGAAAAGAAATAAAAGACTTGGTAATAAAATAAATAAATTGACATTTGAGAAAATGTTCACACCTCTCATTAATATAACCATCAGGCCCAGAAGCTTTGGTATTTTTTCATGTTTTAATAGCTGTTTTTTTTTCTATTATAAAAAGAATCTTGGAAATGGAATGAATTAAGAAAGCCTTCCATATCCTGCTTCTGCCTACAAGAGGATATGTCACAATACATGTTTTTGTAAGTATTAGAAAATATCTAAAACAGATTAATTAAAGCTTATAATATTATCTCCTGCCCTAAATAAGGCAATGTTTTTAAAAGGTTTTTGAATGTGAGTAATAGAGACAAGTAGGCTTGATGGAGCATTAATAGAGGCAAGCAGGCTTGATAGAGTATGATCTCATCCTAAGAAGTTGTCATTCTCTGCTCAAATTATCTTAGCTTAGAATATATATCTGCAGTTAAATGAAACTGCATTTAGTTAAGTTTTAACTTTATATTTTCATCACAACTACCTAACAATGCTTGCTGTGCTATTTTACTCTAGTAAATAATTTCCCCTTCTTTATTGACTTTTTATAAATCACTTGAATAATGCAGAGCAGCACACTGAATATCTGCCTTGATCTGGAAAGAGTTATTTTTTTTATTTTAGTGAGCTTATAATTAATAAGCCTGCTTCTGGTTGAGTGTCCAGTAAACCAGGATTTTGAGTCTATTTCTAACCAAGAGTATTCTTTTGATTTAATGCATCGAAGTCTAATAACAAATTAACTTCACACTGATCAGAAAACTAATAGAGTTCAGTAATTATGTCTTGTAGAAGTTTTAGGAGGTCATTTGAAATTAGTTAAAATATATCTGGCACCAAAATGTATGCAGGAATGAAATAAAGTGAATTGCTTAGATTCTGGATACTTAAAAGGGTTGATAATGTGATAAAAACAATACAAGTTTTGAATTTTTCTTGGGGAGTTTTCATTTTAAATCATTAGCCTTTGAAAATTCTGTTCCAAACAGCATTAGTAACAATGTTCTAATCTCTTCTATAGTTAAGTACTTATTTATAAAATATGATAATAAATGCATCACTGACTCTATGAATTCAACTTGACCTACACGTGTAGTAAATAACAATCAATAGGACTTTATCTATGGTATGGTCAAATGACTCCCCCCAAACACAGAGTACTCACACAACAAACACACACACACACACACACACACACACACACACACACACACACACACACACACACACACACACACACACACATACACACACACACACACACACACACACACACACACACACACACACACACACACACAGAAGAAAGTCCCTGTTAAGACAGTGTATAAATTATGTAATATGAAAGGAAAATATAGGCCTTTGGCTGGGAATGTAGGGTTTTAGACAAAGTAATTAGAATGTATGTCTTACAAGACATATATAAAGCATATGTGATTGTAAAAATAACAGTCCTGTAAGCAAATAAAGATAGAGAACTGAAAATTGTATTTGACTAACACATTAATTCGGAAACAGCACATGTAGTTAACATATTTAGGATGTTTTGCTGTTTCCCTTTAGGTAACTAATTTTATATTTGTTCGTATACAGTAGGTTGGGGTTAAAGAAAAAATATATAGTAACCACTCTTGTTAAAAGGATGCAAGCATAGTACTTGAACTCCAGATTTTTATTCATTGATGTAAAAGCTATAATTAAAGAAGCATTAAGTTACAGAACTAAACAGTCCACAGTGAATGCCATGTTACACAACGCAAAGGATACTTTAACTGCAAGTCTACTCTAAAATGAAAAGGACATTTCTAGTCCAAGACAGGAAGCTTAAGATAAAATTCATAGCCTCTGTTATTTACTTTAAAATTAAATATAATAGAGGACTGCAAGGTATGGCAAGTACAATGTAGAATTTAAAGAAACAAAGAACATTGCCTTGATATACACAGCAGCTCTTTTGAGTGTGCACCTTTAACCCCTAGTGGGAGTGGCTTAAGCCTTTAAAAACTAAGTTATCACCTTAGAGTTCTAGAAAACACTCATTGAAAGAGGTCAAATATCAATAGAGTTGTGTTTGCCATCACATATGGCACAAGACAAAATATCCTGGCACCTTGTAAGTAACATGATTTTGGAATTATTAATGCAAATATGAACAATCCATATTTGACGCCTAGAGGAGCAGTAGGGGTTAACTGCAGAAGACGCCTGGAGGAGCACTCGGCTGTAATGAGTTAACATGATCTGAAGTGAAAATTGAAGAAAACATGTATACACTTGTCTTTCTTGATGTGGAAAGACTCATTAGCTGGTGAAGTAATCTTAGAAATCATAACTGGACAGTGTGAGGTCCCTCAGATGGAACACATAAATATAAACATTTAACATTAGGTTGTGTAAAGGCAGTATCATGCTAATCTGCTCTTTGTATTGATAACTTAAAATATGTCATTCCAACCAGATTTGTAGAAGTATAATTAAGAACCAGTAGTATATAATAAACAAAACCCAAGTGAGTGAATGAATGTTGGAGCCTTGGAAGTATTCATTTTAATTTATAAAGACATTAGTAGAATTGTTCTCCACATATGCAGCTTTATATATCAGTTTTGTAGGTTACAGCTGCATAATAAATCAGCTAGTTGTGCCTATGGATTCACATTAAACCATTTTTTATAACACTAGGAAAATGTGAGCACTGTTGTGCTTTCTCAGAGTATCTGCTGTCTGACATGCATGAGTGGAGTTCTTGTGATACTATGACTGAATGCTGATGTAACACTTTTTGGTAAAAAAAATGATACAAGGAATAAAAAAGTAACTGACCTTCTTCAAAAATAACAAAGAATGGATAAAAAAAAAAACCTAGAAATCTGTCAATAAAGACAATGCACTAGCTCAGGATGGCCCTCTGACATACAGGGATAAAGTGCTGACAGTGTTCTAGATGACTGGAGTTTGATTAGGGACTCAGGTCACTGGAGAACCTGAATGGGAGTGAATAGCTGATGCTGGTTTGATCATTTTAGGGAGGGGGATAAAGTGTGGAGAACTGTTTCATTGCTCACTGCAACTGTAAAAAAACTGGAGTAGTGTAGGATGCAGCTAGGATTAGGTCATAATGACCATGTGGTACACATAAGCCAAACATCCTGATATGTAGAGCTAGACCTTCCTCATAGGCAGCAGCACATGGTGGAGTTAGACCAGGCAGAGGGGCTCTCATATAACTATTGCAAGCTAACCTGACTCTTTATCACCTCTGAGGAGAATGCATGGGATGATAGGAATCTCTCCCAAGTAAGGGAATGAATGTATCACAGAACTCTGGTTCAAACCAATTCACAGCTGAGTATGGCAAGGAAAGAATGGGCTGAATGGGGCTAATCATACTAGCTGGTCATGCAGGGTTTAAACAAAACACTGTGCTCGTTTTTAGTTTATAGAGCACTTGTGAACTCTGCAATGGGTTACTTCATATATATGAAAATAGAAACACTCAAGCCAAACAAGTTGAAGTTAAAACTGTGCATCATTGTCCCTAGCATTAACTATATGCCAACGTATGACTATTTAAAACAAAACAAACATTAGCACAATCTAATATACTCTGATATGGTCATGATGGTGTATCTCATTCAGAAAATATATAATCCTAAACTAGAAAAGAAAAGAAAAGAAAAGAAAAGAAATAACACATAGCTCAATGGCCACACCATATGAAAGTTTTGAAAACTTACACCACAGCCAACTAAATTACATATAAATATGTCTATATGCTATGTTATTTCAATCTGTTTTAAGCAAACAATTCACTAAAAATATCCTTTGCTTCTTTACAGTCAGATATCTGATATATCTATGTATGTATTCAAAAAAGGCTAAGCTTATCTAGAAAAAAGCATTTGAAAACAGATGTTCTTCCTAATTAAGTATTGGCAAATGGGGAGAGGTTTCTTATTGCATTTTTATATTCTAGTGGTAGGTCTAATGCAGTTTTAAGACATTTTATACCTTGACATTAAGTAGTTTAATGTAAACCAATCCGGATTATCAGTAACAGGTTTCAAACGTGCTCTTCTTGTTCTTTGTATTATTATGGAATGTTCTGATTTTGGCTCATCAGGAAGCTGGAGAGGAATATCCTGGATGACATTTCTAAAGTTATTTTTTGTCAGTCCACTGAGAAGATTATTGTTTTGTCTACTGATAGCTTCTAAATCCAACAGTTTATCCTTCAAAAGATATAATATCCTGGGATTGAAAATCTAGTTCAGATGTATTGGCAGCAATATTGTCTTCACAGACTGCAATTCTCGTTTTTGTTTCTCAGTCCTTCGAATTAATTCTATTAGTGAAACATTTAGCTTTGCTGATATTTTGTATACAGCTGACTGCATTGGTTGCAGAGCTTCTCTTCATTCTACAAAGGAGATTTGTATCAGAAGTTGGAAGGGAATTTTCATTTTTTCACCTTTATCTGAATCTATTTCCTTTGAGTATTACTTTTTTTTCTTCTGGATTTATAACAGAGAAGTATTCAGTCTTTGTTACTTTGGTTCCCATTTCTTAAGAGTCCTTTTTTTCTTGCTAAGCTGAGAAAAGTTGTTTACTAGAGTACTGCAGCTTAATACAAAAACTGAAGTAATAAAATGACAGTAATTCTAGCTGAGTTTGCCAAAAACTAGGACAAATAGTTGCAAACTGCAGAAATCAAATTTCAAAGCAAATTCAGATAGAAAGACTACTAGTGTAATGACACAATATGCAGAAAAAAAGAAAAAACAATATGAGATTCACAGCTAGCATTAACATACTTTCACATGATCTCTCCTGTACACGTGGTCAAGGTGAAATTCCTTTAGCATGAGTTTACTGAAAAAAAGACTGAGGAACATAATACTAGTAGATCACTGTTTTCCATATTAAATCAATGCCAGGGTCAATTTGTAAGTGTGTGCTAGAATTGATTGCCTTCGTTTGTAAGACTTCTACCCTCTTCAAGCTGGTGAAGTTGTGGAGTTGTTAAACACAAGTTCAAGGGGTGTGGGGGCTTGTCCACCAGATCAGGGTGCAGAGGGGCTTACCCTCCTGCAAGAAAACACTTAAAGTGAACTTTTCAGCCTTCTGTGTTTTGGGAATTATTTTGGAATTTCCAATACTCATGAGTGTACAGTTCGTCAATCCATAGTAGAAATCTCAGGAAAGCAGCCATCTTAGAATCTGTACCACACAATTTATTAGCATGGCAATTATGAAAGAAACAGTCACATGACATCCCATATGCATGGTTAGCCTTATGGGCATTAGCTAATTACTTATAAGTTATAAAGTTGCATTTGAGATATACAAGTATAAACCCCCTGTAGTACAAAATAATTTTCCATCTATTTAACATGTTTAAATTAAGAGCTGGATCCTGTTAATATTACATTAGAAAATATATATTATTTGCCCATTTACTGAATGTTTCTTCATGTGGCTGACATATATTCAATCAAAACTTCACTGCCTGATCCATAGTCCTCGAAGTTCACTTTCCCTGATCTTGTTTGCTAGTGGTTTTACTATTCTGTGATTTTGCGAACTGTATGTGAAGTGTATCTCCAGGATTCAGCAAGCTCTGCACGGCATGCCGGAATAGTGCAAGAGCTGCTGCAGGCAATATGGCTGCCGAGCAATCCAGGAATAAGCTCCTGGGATGTGCATGAGTGCTCCTGCACTACTCCTGCATGGACACAGCCCCTGTATGCTAATTACCTCATTTGCTGGTGAAAAACATGCAAATGAGGTGAATTAGTGATCCAGGAAGCAGGCAAACATCTGTGCAGGAATAGTGTAGACTGCAGAAATGTATTCCGCCAGTAGCTGAATACATTTCTGCAAACTACAAAATGGAGGCATGACAGCTTATACAAATGCATGTATTAGAAGGGTTAAGCTTGCCAAAAGCCAAACATATGGCAATAGGCATAAAAAATAATTTCAAAATGATAAAAATTAACTTTTTTTTGTTGGCCGATTTTGGCCGTTTAAGTGCAGGGAAGTGGTGCGCAAATGGGATTGGCCCGAAAATAATAAAAAAAGATGGAAATAAGCTTTTAAACCAAAATCATAATTTTGCCATAATAGTCAATGGCATGCATAACACAACAAGACCATGGAATAGTGGTTGCTAAGAGGGAAGGCTGAGTCTAGGTTTGTAACTATGCATTGGCAGTCAATCCTATGCAAATGAAGGCAATGATACTGAATCACATATTTTCCCTCAGTGCTAGCTTGCACCCAACTATGTAGGTGCAGTAAGACCACGGTGTAAGCCTAAGAGCTAGATGACTTCATAGGGGGGTGTGTCATGCATGCTGTAAGCTTGTTGGAGCTCTGTGGCCCGTGTTTGCCCTTAGCTAAGCACTGCTAAGGAAGGGGGTGTGTCTGAAGTTGCCTAGCAGTCTTTACATTGTATAAATAGGTGTGCTTGCCATGCACTGGGTTTTAAACAAAAAAAACCCCAAAAAAACAGGAAATAGCAGCTCCGTTCACATCTGAGCACTGGGTTTACGTGGCATGCCTCTGGGTTTAAACAGGAAGGCAATGGGAAAGGAAAACAGCAGTTGAAAGGTAATCAAAAAGAACTAGCATAGCTGGCAGGTGAAATGTTTCAGAACCAGCCAATTACACAGGCAGTAGCCAAGCTCAGCCCAGCACACTACTATAAACTATGCAAACACCTTTCCCTCTGGTTTTTCTCACAAACTCTACACGACTGGCGTACACAAATGGGGAAATTTTACCTAACAAAAGCAACAAAATGATAGGGGCTACTATCACTTGGGTCTATATTACATTATTGAATCACTAAATGCCGAATGGCTAAATACTCAAAACGGCCATTCATCAAATTGTTTGTTGCGGGGGCTGCGCCCCTCCACCACTCACTAATTATATATATCAACTCCAAGGTTACACTACAGTGGGGAAAGAGCAAATATACCATTCCCCACTGTACTGCGATCCCACAAAACACACTTTGATGAATGGCCGTTCCGAGTATTTGGCCATTTGGCATTTAGTGATTTGATAATGTAATAGGGACCCTGTCACTCTCATAAATCAACATGTTGAAGAGGCTGAAGGTGGTGAGGATGACAATGCTGATGACCAACCCACAGTGAGGAGAAGAAGAGTGTACAGACCCAGGGTAACCTACCAGGGGCTACTTGAGCTGGAGATAGTGAAGTGCTATAGGGTGAACAGGGACCTCCTACAGCAAATTGTTGAGCTCTGCCGGCCATGCCTCACACACAGAACCAACAGAGGGGAACCCATCCCAGTGGATACCAAGGTATGTGTAGGTTTAAGAATACTAGCCACAGGTACCTTCCACAACTGGGGATATCATGGGGATCTCACAGGCATCAACATCCAGGGTACTCCACCAGTTTCTGGATGCCATGTCAGCACATGCCAGTGAGCACATATATTTCAACAATACCCATGAGGCGTTGACCAGCAATATGCATCTCTTCCACCAAATATCAGAATACCCTAAGGTAGTGAGTGCTATAGACCGCATGGACATGCACATCAAAGCACAACCCGGTGAGCGGCGTAGAGTCTACATAAACCGCAAGGGCTTCCCTTCCATCAATTGCCAGTTCGTGTGCGATTTCCAGAGCATTATAATGAATGTGTGTGCTGACAGCCCTGGAAGCTATCATGACTCCCACATCTGGCATATGATGCATCTGTACCAGAGATTTGCCAATAGGGACATCCCCTATGGCGACCTAGTGGGGGATGATGATAATGCACTGGAGCCGTGGCTGATGACACCCATCAGAAATGCACACACACCTGAACAAGAACTCCATAATGAGGCACACACACAGACCAGAATCATAATAGAGGGTGTGTTTGGGATGCTCAAGTCATGGTTCCGGTGCCTGGATATCTGGTGGAGCCTTGCGGTACTCTCCATCTACAGGTACTCAAATTTTGATTGTATGTGCCATGCTACACTATATGATCCTGTGGAAACCAGCATGGAGCAGGGCCACACAGCCCCTCAACATTGCCAAGGGCACACAGGCACAGAATGACTCAGAAGAGGAAGAACCTGAGCCTGCTCCTGTAGGCAGAATGAGGTGTGCCCAGTATGCTCAGGCTTTGGCAAAGAGGCAACACATAGCACATACACTGATACAGTAGGAACCCAGGGAATGATACCTCTCTCTGACTCACACATACAGTAAAAGAGATGCCAAACATAACACTACCTGTGCTTAACCATGTATAGGAAGTGTACTATGTGCATCCAACATAGTCAGCCCTCCAGCACCATCCTCAATACTGGCACAGCCACAAGGTAAGTCACTCTCACTATCAATTGCTGAATGGAGTAGTATGTTCTGCTACTTGTATCTATAGTACGGATGTGAACATGCAAGGGAATTGGGTGGCTGAATGGGATGGCAGCAGATAGTAGACACCTATATGGGCAGCATGAAATCCATAGCAAATACTGGTGTCAACATAATAGGTAGCACTAGACAAGGTGACAAATCCCACTACAGTAGATGTGGTGGTCCAAATGTGTGTTCATAGGACAAACACATGCATGTCAGTGAGGCTCACATACCCAACAACAGTCTCAGCCAGCAGGACAGGTGTAGATGACCACAAAGAAAGGCTATGCTAAGACCTCTGCTTGATGGCAATTAAGAACAGCCCCCCTCCAGACCTACACAGACAGACTACAACAGGTCAGGCAGTGGGATGTTAGTTCTGAATGGTAAAAAGTCTAAAACTGAAATGTAGGTCAATAAAACCTAAGATCTGTACTACACTGATATGCCTCTAGTCTGCATGATAGGTCAGAATACAGAATAAAATGGAAGCCAACAGAGTACCTGAAATACCAGTACCATCATAGCAAATGTTTACAGTTGTCAGGTGTGGCCCCTCCCCCACAATCCTATGTAGAAATGTAGTAACATGTACATGTGGGTAAAATAACAATGGAGCACAGATTACATGAGCTGGCCAAATTAGCAGGATAGATTGCTGCACATATACAATATGCAGGGCTCTGTGTGTTAGGTTGTTGTGTGCTGTATATTGTGTGAAAGTGGTCAGCATGTAGGCGTGGAGGATTGTGTCCTGCCAGTACTGTTGATGACAGGGCCAAGTTCTAACAACTGCAGTGCCAAACACAATGCATCCCAGCAAGACACAATCCAGCAGTAATCCATACTAATTGTTTGGATGTAATATCTATCACGATGACATGAATGTGGGCCCAGACATACACACAGTACACATGTGGAAGTACCCTAGGCAGAGAGTGTATAAAATGTTACTGTCAATGGACACACCTTTGGAATTGTACATACAGGTTAGCAGCACATTAGTTGTCTTGTGTAGTATGGAATACTGATGTAGTCTGGCCAAACACTGGCAGACCACAAAAGGCACATTATGAAGTACTGAGAAACTGCTGATGTCCCTGGACAAGCCAGAATAAGGGGAATGCCCCACATATATCCGTGGGTCAGCTGCAAGTAGCTTCCATAGCACACATGCACTCAGCTCACCCCACCATCAGCCACAAGTACCTCACAGGTCATATTCCTGCTGTTGGGAATGAGTACAATATGACCCCCACTTCTGTATGGGAATACCCACAGAATGCAACATGCTGAAGAGATGTCCCATGCAGATGTGTCCCTAGTTATAAGCAGGACCCTGCCAGCATCCACACCAATGGATTAATAAGGACAGAAACTATTGCCATTAACACCTTGCATACCCACCCTGTCACCCCAGGGGAATACAGTGGCTTGCAGCCTGGGACTGTAGGAGTGACAGAATGTACTGGCCTGCTACAGATGGCCTACATTGCTACCAATTGCCCTACAGTCCTCTGTCAAAGGCCTGTGTCTCAACTGTATTGCAAATGTATGTTATCTCATGGAGTCCCAAATAACGACATAACTCCATCCACAGAACACAAATGCAAGGCCATGTCGACAAATCCCAGTAGCATGTCCACCATGTCCTAGTGCATGAACTGTGGACCAACCCCTAAATACTGCTGGGATGAAGTGATAACTATAGGGATACTTATCAGATATCGCTTGCATAATGTTAGGAAGAGGATAGAGTAACAAAGGGTGGAAGAAGCATGGATGCCATGGAGTGTGTGAAATCTGAAACTGTGATGTGTGCCCATACTATCCCTGCCTGCAAACACAGGAATGGGTGGCTACAAACCTGCTTGTAAACCACAATGTGACAGGGTAATGACCAGATATATGAGCCCTGCCTCTCGGTAACCTGTGTGAATCTGTACAGCTGAGAGGTATGGTCACATCAGGATATGGTCATTCTGTCATGTTGATAGATGTACAAGCATGGGATACTCAGCCTCCACAGAACCAAGGTGCTGGACCATTTACACAGACCCATTAGCAAGTGTCTGCAGCTCCGCCTCCAGAATGGCATGATTGTGCAAGAAAATGTGGGCTGTAGACCACAATACTGGACACAGCTTCATTCATCTGTATTCCCCAGGAAATTACCACGAGCAAATACATATATCTATCAGTAGTTGATGACATAATACATCACAGTGTAAAAGAGTACATATGTCTGAATATCTCTGCTACACCAAAACCATGTAGCAGAAGCAGCACAGACACAATTAGTTACAGTATCCTACTATCCTTTGCCCATTGTGACCCCATATTGTCAACCTATCTACAGATATCCTACAGAAACAGGTTGCTAGCTGTAGGTTTAGAACACAAATGCCTGCACTGGAGTACAACCTACCAGGAATGGATTTGCACATTCAATACAGAAGGTCATACTGGGCATGCTCCCAGACTTAGAGAAATGAAGCCCATGTCTGACAACAAGATACAGAAGGATCATACTGGGCATGCTCCCACACTTAAGAAATGAAGTCCATGTCTGGCAACAGCAGTGGACTATGCATATCTGTCAGTCATAGATGTCTGTGCACACACTCCACATTGTACACCAGTCATGCATCAGATAGGAATACACACATATATCCAAGGACCACACACTATAATAGATCAAACATACATAAACATAGATGTGGGGAAGAGAGAGACTGACAGCGACAAAGAGCTTCCCATCATGAGGCCTGTCCCACCCACCATGCATCCAATTGGCCAATATCACATGATGTGACAATGTCTATCACTGTAGACATTTGCTTCTGGTAGCCATCAACACTATAGTGTCTGTGGTGTTTGCGATTAATGTGTGACATGACAGTACAAGTCATTATTCATCTAGCAGTTGTATACACAGTCCTGTCAAATGTAAAGTTGTGTGTGATTGAGTGCTGTGTGTGTCTTTCCAGAGGAATAGTTTATGGCCCATTCACACACACTGCACTCCCCATTGCCCTAGTTTAGCTAGCCTGTTGATGACAGTCACCTTGAAATACCCCTTTGGACAATGCTCATCCCTATAAGCTCTGTGGCACTTGCAATAACTGTGTATTGCTATAGTGTGATGTAATAATTAGGTAGGAGTTCTAATCACAGACATGGCAACTGTGAAACTCTGTGTTTGTGTGTGCAGGGATCAATGCATTTGATGCCATTCACAGTCACTACACCTTCCATTGCCCTACTTTAGAAAGCCTGCTGATGTCAGTCACCTTGAAATACACCTTTGGAGAAAGGCTAGACCTATAAGCTCTGTGGTGCATGCTATAACTGTGTAGCGTGATGTACTAGTTAGTTAGGAGTTCTAATCCCAGACATGGCAACTGTGGAACTGTGTGTGTATGTAGAGAGTAATGCTTTTGAGGCCATTCAGTCACTACACCTTCCATTGCCCTACTTTAGCAAGGCTGCTGATGTCATCTACCTTGAAATAAAGCTTTGGAGAAGGTATAGCCTATAAGCTCCGTGGTGCGTGCCATAAATGCAGAACAATGTAGTAGCAATAACTACACAGTGATGGATTTGAATCCCATCTGTGGCAAGTGTTTGCATGTGTACTTTAAAGGTTTGCCCTATTTAGAACCAGTACACATCTGAAAGCCTGACTTTAGCAGTCCTGCAGATATTGCCAACCTTACAAGTATCTGTTGCAAAGTCTATACCATATCAGGTCAGTGGTGCCAGTGGTAAATGTGTAACATAATGGTCCATAAAGATTATTAGATAGAGGTTTGAACCTCACCCTTGGCAAATGTAAATGTGTGATTAGGGTGTAATTATTTTTGGGATACCAATGCCTTTTGTAAACATGCCCAAGTTTGTAAGGAAATTAATATTAAGTTTTTGGTTCTGGAACAAGTTATGGTCAATCCTCAAGGTGGTAGTTGGGAATCGAGACTTGAGTACAAGGAGTTGCTTTGGCAACTGAAATTGCACACAGGGAGAGCCCCAGAGCTTAATGACAATATTAATATCAGCAGCATTTTCAAACTAGGGCTGCCAGACTTTAAATTGTTTTGTTGAAATGAACCAGTTAACAGTTATACAGCTGTTGATACTATGTAGAATGTTTGTGGGTTATTAATTATGCAAGCATTGTTTGTTTTTAATTATGTTACAATTTTATTGGTGGGAGGGGTAGTCATATGACTTGTTAACTGCTATTTAAAGCTGTTTGAACATGATGCTCACTGTTCTGATGAAGCCTGGTATTTGGACTGGGTGAAAGAGCTTAACAGAATTTTGTAGCAGTGGAAGATTGTTTTGTGAAGTTCCTATTAAATCGTTTTACATCTTTGCTATTCTACGTGTGTGGAGATCATTTGTGGGTTCACTGTCCTGTTTGCCGTGGTGTCTGCATTTTTTTTTTTTTGGTGTTTCATATGTTTTGGTATTTTTGGGATATCTCACCCACTACATCACCCAATAACAGTATTTACAAGGGCTGGTGATGTTCTACACCTTAGAAGTACCTTGGGACAATATCTATCCAATAAGACATGGCATGTGCAATAAATGCAGTACACAGTATTAGAAATACATAGGTGGGTAGGGGTTTGACTCTCAGTACTGACAAGTGTGTGTGTGTGTGTACCATCAGTATCCTGTGTGGAGGTTGCTGTGATTGTGTAATGACAGGATTCATTGTGGGGCAGAGTTTGCTTAATTCTTATATTGATGACCTACTATATGTCACAATGTCCACCTTACAAGGACAACAGATGTCAAACAGCAGAGAGGCTAGTGTTCATAGGTTCATAGGTTGATACTAGGCTATCGGCCCTAGGGCCTATACAAGCCTAGCCATAACAATTCCCTGGATATTTCTTCTCACAATATTTACTTCTCTAGACCCCTGTCTAGCAGGGTGACTGACATGATACCCGGGGTGAATTTCCTATCTCCCATCCAATCATCAAGGTTCCTTTTGAAGAGGGCCAAGGAGGCACTCTGCTTGACATGTATGGGCAGTCTATTCCGGAGAATGGGGAGTCTCTGGGTCAGGAACCTATCCCTTCAGCACATTTTGTTCATTGTGATGACAAAGTTTAGATCCCTGGAGCATGTGGCTCTGAGAGACTGGGATTTCTTTAAGTGGAGCATGTCCAACAGCTCAGGGTTTGACATGGCCTTGTATGTTAAGCAGAGATCACCTCTGAGTAGACGATATGCCACAGAGTATAGCTGGAGTTTTTTTAGATGGTCAGCACATGGCATCTGCTTTAGGCCTGTGATTCTTTTAGTGAGGTATTTATGTGGCCTTTCCAGCTGTTGCAGATGTCTTGTGAGGTACATTCCAAACGGGGCATTATACTCTATAATGGGTCTAATGAGGGATGAGTACAGTGGGATAATGACCTCCTTTTTTCTGGATGAAAAGCCCTTAGTGATGAGTTGTGCCACATAAAAGGATTTCCTGACTGTTGTGGCGATGTGATTATCAAAAGTGAGACCACTGTCCACCTGTGTCCCAAAGTCTCTCATCACACTTTCAATGTTTAGTGTACTGCCACCTATGTAGTAATTCATGGGTACATGTTTTTTCCAAAGGGAATAACTATACATTTCTTGCCATTAAACTTGAGCCCATGGCTCTGGCACCAGGCATCTGTTTCTGTAAGGCCCTTTTGTAGAATATCCACATCATTTGGGGATTCAATAATGGCTCCCAGTTTGCAGTCATCTGCAAACTTTGTTAGCCAGAGTCCCTTAGTGTTGGCCTGTACTTCAGAGAAGTAGATACCAAACAAGAGTGGTCCCAGGACTGAACCATGAGGTACTCCACTTGTCACTTCACTGGAGCTGGATTTGGAGTCAATTACTTTTACATTCTGGGTCCTGTCAGTAAGCCAGTTGGCAACCCATTGAGTGGCACAGGGATTTATGCCCAGCTTAGTATGTTTATCTATGATTCCAGAGTGGGGGATGGTGTCAAAGGCCTTGGCAAGGTCCAGATAGGCTGTGTGGACTGCCTTACCCTCGTCCACAGCACTGGAGACTGATTCAAAGAAGTCAATCAGGTTCAGGAGACAAGATCGGCCCTTCACAAACCCAAACTGGATGGGGTCCAGTAATTGAAGGGTGCCAATGTCTTTGTTTATAAGTTCCATGATAATGCATTCCATGCACTTGCAGATCAGGCTCGTCAGACTGATGGGACAGTAGATCCTGGGATCCAAGGTGGATCCCCCCTTGTGGAGTGGGATAACTGTAGCTGTGCGCCACTCAGTGGGCATGAAGCTTGAGGTGAGGCTATGATTAAACATGACACTTAGGTGAGGATCCAGTTTATTTTGTAGTTCATGTAGTATACAGCCTGGGATGTCATCTGGTCCCATGGATGCTGTATTCTTAGCTTTGGAAAGTGAGTTTTTTACCTGTGTGGCCATGATTACCGGAATTTGGCAATTTTTGGTATTGGGATGGGCCCTTTAGGGGTGAGAGGGGGTGAAGTTGGCACTAAATCGATCTGCCAGGATATTGGCAATATCCTTGGGGTCAGTATATTTAATGCCATTCTGTTGAAGCTCAGAGCAGATCTGAGCATTGCCATTTAGATTCTTGACATAACTATAGAATGCCTTGTGGTTGTCTTTGGAATTTTTGGCAATTTTATTTTCGTAACTAACTTTTGAGGATTTTATGAGGGATCTCAGCTTCTTACTGAGGCTGGTGAGGGAGTTTTTTGTATCCTGGGATTTTTCTCTTTTCTACAACAGTTTCTTCCTTCTGTTGTATAATTTGTTTATAGCAGGGGACCACCAGATTGGCTTTCTTTTTCTGGAGGAGAGCATCTTGGTTCTATTTGGGATGGCACGATTGATGCATGAGTGGATGTGCTCGTACAGTGCCTTAGAGTAGGATTCTGCAGTCAAACTTTCAGATCCCGTCTGCATGGGTGTCATGAAGTTTGTCACTTCTGACTTCAGTAGCATGAAGTTCGCTTTGGAGAAGTTTTTTTTAAGGAGGTTTCCTTACTGGGGGGTGGGATGTGGATGTCAAGGGTGATTTGCTTATGGTCAGACCTGACCGATGAGGGGGTGACCACTGGTGTGGAGCATCTATCTCCCATGTTGGTAAATGACCAGGTCTAGGATATTGGAGCCCCTGGTGGGACAATGGATTAGTTGATCCAGGGTGTTGGAATCTATGAATTCCAAGAACTGTTGGGAAAAGGAGTTGGTACCTAAGTAGTTTTCCCAGTTAATGGCAGGGTAGTTGAAATCACCCAGTATTAGGGTGTTTGGTTGTATCTTAATATTTTCCAGTATGTTTAGAAAGGTGTAGTGAGAATCTTGAGGCATGGTGGGGGATCTGTAGCAAGCTACAATTTGGATTGCAGTCTTACCTAGTGTTAGTTGCACCTGGAGAATTTCAGATGCATTGTGTTGGGCAACTAGCCTGGAGGTGTGAATATCCTTGGTGAATATGGACACTCTTCCACCTTTCGTGTTTCGGTCTTGGTTTTGTGGCCGAAAAGTGTGGTAAGAGTTGTAGCCTGGTATTGCAGGAGTGCTCTATGGAGCCTTGAACCAGGTCTCAGTTACTGCACAGATATCAGTGTTCTCCATTTTTAGGAGTTCCTCGAGAGAGTGCATTTTGAGGTTTAGACTTCTAGCATTGAGTAGCATTATCTTCAGATTTTGCATGCTTGTTTCTGTTACGGTGGTGGAGACAATCCATAGCCCTACATGTGACATTATGGATCGGTGAACAATACAGACAACCCTTGTATTACCCAGAGAACACTCTCCACCCATGTCTCATACACAAACACACTTGGCTAGGGAACAACCACTATATTGATAGTTCTCTGCATATTGCCCACAGATAGTAACCACTGTGTGACTGCAGTGGACTACATTCCTAGATGAGTGAATGGTGAATACAATAGCCACCTGTGTGGGCCAATCCAGGGACTACACCCCTGAGCCACACTGGTGACCATTGTCATGTGGCCTGATGCCAAGATATACCCTTTGCCTAGCCTTGTACAGCCTTCTGGCCAGGGGTGGCCCGTGCTATTGAACTGCCGGACTGCAACCCCCCCAGCTGTAAAAAATAAAGAAATTAAAAGAAAATAAAAGATAAAAACATATTCAAAATTTGCGGACTTTTGCGCATGCGCACTAGTCTGGACTGCTGCTGAGACAGTCTGGAGCATGTGCAGACTGTTTCAGCAGCAGTCCAGGCTGGGAAACATGTAAGAGCAAGATCCCAGAAGTCTATGCAGTTTTAACTGCAATAGACTGTCGCTGGAAACTCATCGGAGTCGGATTGCAACATCAGCAGTCTGCAGTCTCGTTGGGGGAAGATCTTGCGATTTGGAGCTATGGATTTATGTGGATGGGTGGGGTCTCATGTGGGAAGATCTTGCGATTTGGAGCTATGGTTTTATGTGGATGGGCGGGTATGGATTTATGGCACAAAGGGATTGGTTTGCAGCTATGGATTTATGTGCGGGCGGGGATTTAGAGCAGGTTTGCAGCTACGAGATCTACTACAGGTAAGTGTGTGTGTGTGTGTGTGTGTGTGTGTGTGTGTGTGTGTGGAGATCTACTACAGGTAAGTGTGTGTGTGTGTGTGTGTGTGTGTGTGTGTGTGTGTGTGTGTGTGTGTGTGTGTGTGTGTGTAGAGATCTACTACAGGTGTGTGTGTGTGTGTGTGTGTGTGTGTGTGTGTGTGTGTGTGTGTGTGTGTGAAACTGCCCCAGTTGCTATATACTGGTGGCTAGACTCATGGTGTTGTGGTAGGGAATATCTCAGAATTGAACCCTGTACCTTGTATGCAGGTGTTAAAGACCTGAATTCCCTACCCACTACCATTTGAAAAAAAATTGCAGATTTTTGCCTCATATTTGATCTGATCTGTTCCTCATAACATCTGTGGTTTCTAAATGTTGCAATGCTTGATATTTGATGGTGCAGTGGTAGCATTGTTGCTTCACAGCTGCAGGTTCTCAGGTTTGATTCTTGACTGGGGTGCCTTCTTTGTGGGGTCTGCATCTTCTTCCTGTGTTTGTGCAGGTTTGCTTTTGTGTTCTCCCATGTTAAGTAAGCTGTCATGCAGCCAATGCATTGAAATATTTTTATTCATGTACACTTCATTTTGTCTTGATTGGACTTTCATAATGACGGTTTGGCACCCAGGGCAGTGTATTTAGTTAGTTTTTGTGGTTTTGAGCATATCCCCTCCCCTTTCTATTTGGCCACGCCCCTTCCCATTGACCCGCACCCATTCAGCTGTCTCCTGCAGCCCCCCTTTGATTTGAAGTCACCAGCCGCCACTGCTTCTGGAACAGTCAACTACTACACACTTGTGAAGCAATGGACCCATGCATGTCAGTACTGGAAATGTGTGTGTGTGTGTGTGTGTGTGTGTGTGTGTGTGTGTGTGTGTGTGTGTGTGTGTGTGTGTGTGTGTGTGTGCGTGTGTGTGTGTGTGTGTGTGTGTGTGTGTGTGTGTGTGTGTGTGGAGATTAATGATTTTGAAGCCATTCACACTCACTACACCTCCCATTGCCCTACTGTAGCATGCCTTCTAAAGTCAGTTACCTTGAAATAACCCTTTGGACATATATCAGCATGATAAGCTCTGTGGTGCATGTGATACCTGTGTAATACTGTAGTGTAGCAAACTAGTTAGTTAGGAGTTCTAATCCTGACCCTCTTAACTATGATAATGTGTGTGAGTCCCTGAGAGAGTGTGGTTGTGCCTTCCTTGACACCTGATTTTGTGGACAGCCACATGTACTACACTTCCCTTATCCCTTCTTTATCACCTTCAAATATACCTTTGGACAGCTCTCCAACATGTAAGCTCTGTGACGCGTGCAATAACTGCATGACAATATAATAGCAATACATAGTCAGGTAGGAGTTTGAAACCCAGTGCTGGTAAGTGTGTGTTTGTGTGCATTTTCAGTGAGTTTTGGGTTGATTGTGTAATGACAGTGTCCATTGCAATGTGGGATTTGCCACATCATCATATTGAGGAGCTAGATGTCCCATTGTCAACATTACAAGGCCAACATTTTCCAAACATTGTAGAGATTCTAGTCGACAATCCTCAGCCATAAATGTGTACAGCCATGGGCAATTACCATGTGACAGTATGGATTAGTACACAATATAGGCAACCATCATAATGCCCAGATACCACTCTCCACCCATGGATCATACACAAACATGCTTAGCTTTTACTCTCCTACTGCCTTCCTTTCTTACTTTGTCTCTGTCTGTCTCTCTCACTCCCTCTCTGGTGGCGGTGGAAAAGCATACCTGCTTTGCTTAGGTAGCAGCTTGTGTTCTGTAAGTGATGCTCATGATCAGCTGATGGCCTGTGCACGAATTGTAGTCCCCCAGTAGCTGATTACATGTGGAACAGCTGTGGTATCATTCCTATAGCCTATTGCATGGAAACACACTCCTATAACTAAGCACTTCATGTGGGTGTTGGCCCTTTCCGTTCACTGTGAGCAGGACTTCATGTGGGTGTTTGACAAACAGCATCACAGAGAGTAGTTGGATATACCTCTTACAACATGCACTGTGGAGACAGGCCAACAAATAGGAGAGGGATGTTCCAGACATGAGGACAGAATGTATGTATTGCTCTTCTACATTTGAAGTAATGTTGGCTTATTTATTTATTTATTTTACAGTTGTTGACCGGGATAGTCATACTGGATTCATGTCCATTTTCAGAGGACTCCTGAGAGAAAATCTCCAAGGTATGCTGATAAGATTACTTAATACAATTTATACACTGGTTACATACTTAAGTTATACAATTCCAAAGTTTGAGAAAAACTCAGGTGTAAGTCCGGGATATATAACACAACTAAGCTAGATTACAATTTTTTTAACACCATACTAGAAGAGAGTCAGTCAGGTTTGATACACTGACATAGCCAGTTTAGTTTCAAATATTGTCTGAGTCTTTTCTTAAATTGACTCAGGGTGGTAAGTAGGGTAATACCAGCTGGGAGTGAGTTCCAGGTTCTACCTACAGAGTGGGCAAACAAAGAGTCACTGGCTGTGTTATTAGTTTTGATAGTTTGAACTAGCAATCTATTGGAAAATTGATGAGGTTTAGGGTTATTATAGGGGGTAACAATGTTTTTAAGTGCAGGAGTATTGTCCGGATTGTAAAGGACTTTATATGCCATAATCATCTGGTTATACTGGATCAAACTGGGCAGTTCTAGCCACCCAAGCTTATTTAGATTGATACAGTGGTGTGTCCTAAAAGGCAGATGAGTGGCAAATCTGGCAATGTGGTTATAGCTGGTAGAGAGTTTGTTAAGAGCATACTTGTTCAAGTTAGTGAGTAAAGGGGATGCGTAGAGAAGAGTTGAGAGTAGGTGAGAGCATACAATGGCAATTCTAGCAGGTGGGGTTAGGAAGGCTTTAATCCTGTAAAGTGACCCTAGATTTTTTATTGATGGTTTTGGTAGTTTGATTAACATGCAGGTCAAATTTACGATTATTATCTATGATAACACCTAGTAGTTTTGTAAAGGTGTCTGGGGAGATTATAGTGCCATTATTGGATTTTATGGTAAAGGTAAATGCAGTGGACCTATGAGTTGGGGGGGTAGCAGCTTTGTTCTTTTTGGGATTTAAGATCAGACAATGACCAGAAAGCCAGTTTTCTACTAAGTTGAAAGCATTCTGGATAGATGACCATAGATCTGTCTGAGATGTGGCCGAGCAGATCAGGGTGGAGTCATCTGCATATTGAATGCAGATGACTTTTGGGATAACAGTATAAAGGTCACTGATGAAAATGGAGAACAGAAGAGGCCCTATTATAGAACCCTGGGGACACCAAGGGAGTTGGGTAGGAGGTTAGATAGTTTGTTTTGCCAAAGGACAGCCTGCTGTCTGCCACTCAGATAAGACTGGAACCATTGAAGGGCTTTAGTATCTAGACAGAATGTTTTCAGGGTGTGGATTAGTAGTTGGTGATAAACCATATCAAATGCCTTGGAGAGATCCAAGAAGAGGGCAGAAGATAAGTTATTGTTACGATGATGATTTATGGTATTAGAGAAGGCTATGAGGGCTGAAGTGGTACTGTGGTGAGGTCTGAAGCCATGCTGAGAGTCAGCAAAAAGATTATTTTGAATTAGGTGGTGAAGCAGTTGTCTATTAACACATTTTCCATTATTTTTGCAAGCAAAGATAATATGGCTATTGGCCTATAATTAGATAATTCAGTAGAGCTGCCACCTTTGTGAAGTGGGATTACATAGGCTATTTTCCAGATGGAGGGGATTTTGGCTTCTGCTGTGGTTTGATTGATTAGTATTGAGTAGGGGTATGCAATGGCATCTGCTGCTTTTTGTAAATACTCAGCACAGAGTAGATCAGCAGAGAGTGTAGTTGGTTTTAATTTTTTGATTAAGCCACAAATGAGTGAAGTAGCAACTGACTGGAAACTGAAAGAGAGTTGGTTACTGGGGTTGGTGGACTCAGGGCCAGGAGAGCTTGGAGGTAATTGGCTAGCTAGGGCTTGGATTGTCTCAGTGAAGAATCAATTAAAACTGTCTGAGACTTCCTCAGGTGGTTTATTAATGGTGCTTGCAGGGGTTGGGGTAGAAGTTTGTTCAGGATGTAATAGTTTATTTATACCTGCCGAAAACCTCTGAGGGTTGTTTTGATTTATTTGCTGAAGATTATAGTAGTAGTTTTTTGTCTTGTAGAATGGATTTTTTAGGCTCATTCCTTGATTGCCAATATTTAATGTGATCTTGGGGGTGTTTTGTAGTATGCCATAATGCCCATGTTTTGTTTCTATGGGTGATTTTTATTTTGGACTACTTAGAAAGCCATGGTGGAGTTTTTGACTTTGTTCTCATTGAGTGAACAGGTGCATGAGAGTCTAGGATCTCAAGGAATTTGTTGTTAAAGTAGACAACAGTTTCCTCTAAGGGGAGGTGTTTTAGGACTGACCATTTACATGAGTTTAGTTCCTCTTGGAATTTGGTAGGCTTAAAGTTCTTATTCTTTCTTACAGTTCTAGGTATGGGTTGGTGGAGTTTAATAGCTTTATGCTTAATTATATAGGTAAGAAGGTGATCACTTAAGCCATCAGGAGAGTCTGAGGTATACAGTTGGGGTGACTACTGATAAGTATCCAATCAAGTATGCTTTCTTTATGATTAGGTTTACCTATCCTGGTAGGGTTGACTATAAATTGTGTAAACGCATGCAGGTTAACACGGGTGGTTGGGGATTCAGGTGTTCCAGTCCATGTCAAAATCTCCAAGAAGTATGGTTTCTTGGGGGTAGGTACAAGAAAGCCAGTGAAGGAAATCTTCAAGTGTAGATATCTTATTAACTGGGGGAATGAACATACAGATGATATTTATACATTCATTTTTATTAATGTGCAATTTGATAGGAAGAATCTCTTGAGTTATTAATTTGAGGTGGTTGTATAGCATCTATGGTGATGTTTAGCACAGATTTATAGAGAACAGCTACCCCATCTCCCTTCCTGGAAGCACGATTCAGCCTGAGTATGTTATACCCAGGTGGTACCACTTCATTATCTGAGGTTCTAGGTTTTAACCATGTTTCTGATAAACAGAGTATGTCAGGGGAGTGGACAGCCAGGAGTGCATGCAGTTCATGTACCTTGTTGTTTATACTTCTAATGTTAAGGCGACAGGTCAGGAGAGAGTTAGGGGGTCTATTTTAAGTTTATTGTTTGGGTTACAAGTAAAGAGGTAAGTTTATCTGGTGTGAATGGGCCAGGGATTGGGTGGATATCACCATCTAGTGTGAGGCTTTGATGAAACCTAGTGATATGTTTCAGGAATTTATTTATAAGTTTATGGTAGTGTTTAGATCTGGAGCTAATGTATCTGGGATTGGTATGTTGATAGTGTGAACAGGTTGTGAGGCTGGATACAGTGCTGTATGATTGGTAAAAAGTATTATGAATTGCAATTGGGGTGATAGTATTTCATTTTGGGTACTGAAATCCTATGTGAAACTAGTTTTCATATAGGGTAAGGAGGTATGGGGCAAACAAAAGGGGTAGTAAAGAGAAGTATAACATTGTGTGTGGTGGAGTTTATGAGTTAAAGGAACTATATTACTTGAATGGTAAAACACCAGAAGATGTAGTGGTTGTGATTGAGGTAATGGAGTAGGGGTGGGAAAAATAGTGACAGTTGTTCTAGTAATAGGGGTGTGGCTATATGACTACAAATTTAGCAGTAGTAGGGGCGTGTGGAAATTGGGGGCAGGGTGAGGCGCGGAGCGTGACTGAGTGCAATGAGGGCGAGTGGAGGGGGGGTATAGCCAGAGTACAAGGTTTCTTAGAGCCGTAAGGTAAGTATATAGGGGGTCAGATCAATCTCTTTATCTTAGTTATTGTAGTATAATATAATTTTTTGGATTTTGAGGTTAGAAACACTGTAGAAAAACTGTCTTTAGGGAGTAAGGGATAATCTATTTTTTCCTTAGATTTGAGAGTAAGCCAATTGTTATGGGGGACAGACTATAGATGCTTTAGACCCAGATCAGCAAATTAACAGATTGTCAGTAACCGGCACTTGCAGAGAGCTGCGTATGTAAGTTAAACAGCATGGGCAGTACGCTTTAGTTAGTACACAACATTTAGATAGAAAACAGAGTAGCGCTCTGATTTAGGGATATCAGGCAAACAACTTTACTGTCTACTCACAGTTAGCTACCAAAAGCAGCATTTGAATCAGGGTGTTTCCCTGTCTATTAGGTTGTAAGTATCAAACTAGCAGAAATACAGTTCCATAAAGTCAGCTTCCTATTATAAGACACAGAAAATTATTTATATTAAACAAAGCAATTACTGTTCAGGATAGCTACAGTAAATATGGTAAGCTACTAGCTCTGTGAACGCTTTTCTTACTTCTTTGTAAGGAATGGTGCACTCATTAGGAATCCTTTCAGTAATCTAACATTCAATCAACATTAACTGAGCAGGTTACAAACTGATTCCATAACCACATGAAGCACACTATAGTTATACATTCAAGCAGATATCTTATGTAACACTTTACATTGCCCCTATAATGTGTAAGTCAAAGTCAGTTTAGTTGTATGCATAGACGCTAAGGTAAAAAGCTCACAAACAGCAAGAAATGTAGATCACAAGGTACAGTTCTTGTTATCTGGCTAGATGCACAATGCTATTTGTTAGTTCACTATTGTTTCAGTCGCTATAGGCTTTAAACAGAGAAACCAATTCAGTAACAATGCTCAGCTAGACAAATAACATCGTTTTAGCCACAATAGGCTTTATACAGAGAAACAATTTCATTCAAAATGCTCAACTAAGCAAATAACATATACCATGTGGGAGAGAAGGAAGCTGGCTGGGTCTAATAGCACTGGGCATTTGAAAATGGTGGTTCCAGTAGATGGAAATGAAACCTCGCATATGTAGCTATGCAGGGGAGGAGTTAAGATGTAATGGCTTAGCCAGAGTACAAGGTTTCTTAGAGCTGTATGGTAAGTATATAGGGGGTTAGATCAATCTCTTTGTCTTAGTTATTGTAGTATAATATAATTTTTTGGATTTTGAGGTTAGAAACACTGTAGAAAAACTGTCTTTAGGGAGTAAGGGGGTAATCTATTTTTTCCTTAGATTTGAGAGTAAGCCAATTGTTATGGGGGACAGACTATAGATGCTTTAGACCCAGATCAGCAAATTAATGTTAAAGTTGAGTAAATTAATATTTATTGACCATGGCAATTTGTAGTGGGCTACATTCAATTTATATTTTCAGTTTGAGTTCTGCAGGGTAGCATCCTTCGGGTTTAGTGAGCCTTTTCAGGATGTTGTTTGAAGGGAAGCTACCTGGAGATGAGAGTAAATTAGAAGATAGATAAGTAACTAGCTTAAGAGGAAACACAATACTGTATCACAGCTTGTCAGTAACCGGCACTTGCAGAGAGCTGCGTATGTAAGTTAAACAGCGTGGGCAGTACACTTTAGTTAGTACACAACATTTAGATAGAAAACAGAGTAGCGCTCTGATTTAGGGATATCAGGCAAACAACTTTACTGTCTACTCACAGTTAGCTACCAAAAGCAACGTTTGAATCAGGGTGTTTCCCTGTCTATTAGGTTGTAAGTATCAAACTAGCAGAAATACAGTTCCATAAAGTCAGCTTCCTATTATAAGACACAGAAAATTATTTATATTAAACAAAGCAATTACTGTTCAGGATAGCTACAGTAAATATGGTAAGCTACTAGCTCCGTGAACGCTTTTCTTACTTCTTTGTAAGGAATGGTGCACTCATTAGGAATCCTTTCAGTAATCTAACATTCAATCAACATTAACTGAGCAGGTTACAAACTGATTCCATAACCACATGAAGCACACTATAGTTATACATTCAAGCAGATATCTTATGTAACACTTTACATTGCCCCTATAATGTGTAAGCCAAAGTCAGTTTAGTTGTATGCATAGACGCTAAGGTAAAAAGCTCACAAACAGCAAGAAATGTAGATCACAAGGTACAGTTCTTGTTATCTGGCTAGATGCACAATGCTATTTGTTAATTCACTATCATTTCAGTCGCTATAGGCTTTAAACAGAGAAACCAATTCAGTAACAATGCTCAGCTAGACAAATAACATCGTTTTAGCCACAATAGGCTTTATACAGAGAAACAATTTCATTCAAAATGCTCAACTAAGCAAATAACATATACCATGTGGGAGAGAAGGCAGCTGACTGGGTCTAATAGCAATGGGCATTTGAAAATGGTGGCTCCAGTAGATGGAAATGAAACCTCGCATATGTAGCTATGCAGGGGAGGAGTTAAGATGTAATGGCTTAGCCAGAGTACAAGGTTTCTTAGAGCTGTACGGTAAGTATATAGGGGGTTAGATCAATCTCTTTGTCTTAGTTATTGTAGTATAATATAATTTTTTGGATTTTGAGGTTAGAAACACTGTAGAAAAACTGTCTTTAGGGAGTAAGGGGGTAATCTATTTTTTCCTTAGATTTGAGAGTAAGCCAATTGTTATGGGGGACAGACTATTGATGCTTTAGACCAAGATCAGCAAATTAATGTTAAAGTTGAGTAAATTAATATCTATTGAACTTGGCAATTTGTAGTGGGCTACATTCAATTTATATTTTCAGTGTGAGTTCTGCACGGTAGCGTCCTTTGGGTTTAGTGAGCCTTTTCAAGATGTTGTTTGAAGGGGAACTACCTTGGCAATTTGTAGTGGGCTACATTGAATTTATATTTTCAGTTTGAATTCTGCAGGGTAGCGTCCTTCAGGTTTAGTGAGCCTTTTCAGGATGTTGTTTGAAGGGGAACTACCCTGGCAGTTTGTAGTGGGCTACATTCAATTTATATTTTCAGTATGAGTTCTGCAGGGTAGCGTCCTTCGGGCTTAGTGAGCCTTTTCAGGATGTTGTTTGAAGGGGAACTATCTTGGCAATTTGTAGTGGGCTACATTCAATTTATATTTTCAGTTTGAGTTCTGCAGGGTAGCATCCTTCATTTTTAGTGAGCCTTTTTAGGATGTTGTTTGAAGGGGAACTACCTTATCAATTTGTAGTGGGCTACATTCAATTTATATTTTCAGTTTGAGTTCTGCAGTTTAGCGTCCTTTGGGTTTAGTGGGCCTTTTCAGGATGTTGTTTGAAGAGGAACTACCTTGGCAATTTGTAGTGGGCTACATTCAATTTATATTTTCAGTTTGAATTCTGCAGGGTAACGTCATTCGGGTTTAGTGAGCCCTTTCAAGATGTTGTTTGAAGGGGAGCTACCCTGGCAGTTTGTATATTTTCAATATTGCAGGGTAGCGTCCTTCAGGCTTAGTGAGCCTTTTCAGGATGTTGTTTGAAGGGGAACTACCTTGGCAATTTGTAGTGGGCTACATTCAATTTATATTTTCAGTATGAGTTCTGCAGGGTAGTGTCCTTCAGGTTTAGTGAGCCTTTTCAGGATATTGTTTGAAGGGGAACTACCATGTGGGAGAGAAGGCAGATAACTGGGTCTAGTAGCACTGGTTTAACAGGGTTTGTATGGATATGGCTGTTCTACATTATTTAATATCTGTCATGACAGTGTTATGTGGTTGGGGAAACTCTTACCTGTAGGGCTATCTGCAGACTGGCCAATGTTTGGATTCTTACATGTGTGGCGTTACTCACACATTTCCTATCTTTAGAAATGCAGTAGCATAATCTGAGGATTGCAATCAGTACATGGTGACAGCCATGTGAGTTACTGATTTCATATCCTTCAGTAGACATATGTCACAACAAACCCTGTTACACCAGTAAATGTATGGGTTTATCACAAAAATAATTCAATATTGGCCCTGTGTTAGTGCCTCCAGCCACAACTCTGTCAACCTTTGTACATGTCATGCAGTAAGAGGTGCATATGTTCAGTACATCATTATTTACTGACATCATACCTATATGTGTGTGTGTGTGTGTGTGTGTGTGTGTGTGTGTGTATATATATATATATATATATATATATATATATATATATATGTGTGTGTGTGTGTGTGTGTGTGTGTGTGTGTGTGTGTGTGTGTGTATAATATATATATATATATATATATATATATATATATATATATATATATATATATATATATATATATATATATATATATATATATATATATATAGATATACATATATGTATAACATATGTCCATAACATGTAGTTATGCAGTTAAACGTATAGGCGCTTACACCATTTCAGCTTTGCTTACCAGTGCGCATATCTGCTTCACATTTATATTGCAGCAATGCTAAACCCTGCTAAGCATGGCTCAGCCCTGTTAACCAGTGATCACATTCCAGTCTAATGAAATAGCAGGGTAATGACATCTTTCAAATAAAGCTCCTCATTAGCACTCTTCAAGAAAAGTCTTGACGATTGGATGGGAAATAGGAAATTCACCCCGGGAATCACTTCTGTGGCTCTGCTCGACAGTGCCACAGGAAAATAATTTTCTTGGGTGGCAAAAGCCAGGGTACCTTTTTGGCTGGGCTTGTATAGGCCCCAGGGCTGATAGCCTAGTACCTGCCTATGAACCTATAATAAGTGTATTTAATTCCATGTACATAACATGCATCTATGTGCTGTCATTACAGTAGCAAGGGGTGTGAGTCTACTATGTTGGACACTTGAGTATATATATATATATATATATATATATATATATATATATATATATGGCTTGTACAACACTCTTTTCCATTTGAATGTGTCATACATGGGTAGTATCCCAGGTTATCTGCAGTCACACTGGCATGTAGTGTATCATTACGTTACTACTCTTGACAGTGCTTTCCCAAGTAAGAGTAGATTGCAAGTTGTAGTACTGGACCCAAACATCCCTGCATGCAAAGATGGACTCTGAGTCCTCACTGTCATGTTCTTGGTGTGTGAGCTGTGTGTCATTAAATATTTCCTACTGGATATTGATCTGACATGTGGATATTAACTGTAGGCTACTGTGTGTATAGGACATGTCATTGAGGGCTGCTGTCATGTAGTAATGGCATACCTATCAGTGTCAGACATCTATCTGTCAACACAGTCATCCTAATGCATAACCAGTTGGCTAGCTGATGTCTATCTGTCCTCTGTACAGATGTGCAGATGTCAGGTATCCATCTTGGCTACGTACAGGCAATCTATGCTTGAGTGACACTGACATGTCTGCCCAGCTGTGATATGAATGCCACAGCTAGGAATCCCCACCCTCTACTCACCACATGCCATGGGTATCTCAACTACACTACCACAGTCAACAGAACATGCTTGGGTACAGGTCTCCAAGACAGACACTGACCATGTTATGTAATACATGTTGCATACATGTCAACTGTAGCACCTCACTGGCCCCCTGCAAGAGGCAACCAGATGATTGGATGTTGCATTTAATTCTCACCCTGAGAATCACTCCCATGGCATCAGTTGATAGATGGCCTGCTGGCAAATGGCAGGTGGCATGATACCACTGTACACACATCCCCTACTCTTCCCATGTCTCCTTGGACAATATCCTGGTACACACCTATGAACACCTGCATCTACGGACCCCAGTACTGACAAATGTGTCAGTGTGCATTACTGAGAATAACAGTGTCTGTGTGTTTGTAGACCTGTAGTTCATAATACTTTGAGGCCCTTCACCCCCCCCCCATTGCCGTAGCTAGATATGGCTGCTGCTGTAATGGACATTACGTGTATCTTGTTACACTCTTCACCCTATAGGCTACCTGGAGCTTGCAGTACCAGCACAACACTGTTGTACAAATGGATTGATAGGCATGGGTTACCCTCTGAGTTCTGGCAAGGGTGTGTATGTGTGCAAGTGTGTATATTTGTAGTTTACAGCATTCTGAGGCCACATTCTCCTAATATGATACACCTTGCCACACAGTATAAGGGATAGTGATGTTGCTGACCATAGGAGAGCTATGACAATGCATCACCCTACTATCCCTGTGGCATGTGCAATAGATGCATATCTCTGTAGTAACACTTTTGAGATAGACAAGGGGTTGTATTGCAGTTCTGGTCAATGTGTGATGGTGGGTATGTCAGAATATTATCATGGGTTTTAGTGAGTACAATATCCAATGTAGGGTGTGGGTGCTGAGTATACTGTCTTTACACCATGGTACCCCCAGTACATGTCCCAAGGTCCACTGTATGTGGACCACTGTCATCATCAACCACACAGGTAACTGATTACACTATCCAGCCCAGTGATGCATGTGCTGTGTGCAACTTAGCTGTAACAGAATGGATACACTGACAAGGTAGTTAGCACTGATAAACCCAGGTCTCTCAGATGTGTGTATGACTGTTATGTGTTTTTTTCGATTTGTATATGACAGTATGTCACACTATGTATTGTTCATAAACAACCAGTACATTCCCCATTATCATACTATACAAGGCCTGGTGATGTTCTTCACATAACATGTTACCTGGAACACAGCTCATCCTAAAAGCTGTGTGGTATGTGCAATTAAGACCACACACATTAGTAGCACTACTATCCTAGGTAGAAGTTCTAGTCCCAGAGTTGCCAAGTAAGAGAGTGTGTGTGTGTGTGTGTGTGTGTGTGTGTGTGTGTGTGTGTGTGTGTGTGTGTGTGTGTGTGTGTGTGTGTGTATGTGAAGGGATCTACTTCAATTTGCAGAATATACATGTCTCAGGAGGTCATCTGTCTGAGAACTGACTGGCAAATGCTAACATTTCACAGGTATCATCCTGTGGAAATTCATTCCATCACAACTAGTAGTAGATGTGTAAATGCCTTCTTCCCCGTGTACAGCGATACTGGGGTTGTATATATAGCTCAGTGTGGATCTTGTGGGCACAGCCACCATCATTGTGGTTATTGTTGAGTGTGTCCCCCGGCTTAGTTGGCTGTAATATTGTACAGTTCATGTTAACAGGTTAAGTAGTTGTCAATCACACTACCTGCAATTCTACACCACCCCACACCCACCAAAGGCTAGGGCTGTGCCACCCACACCAGCACACCTATGTTTACCAAGTTGAGGACTGCACTACATTGGGGAAGGGGACATATACCATGCCAGTACCATCAACAATTATATTAAACTAGCAGAAAATTTTTTGGGGAAATTTTTTTTCCCCCCACCCCTTTTAAAAATTTAAAAGGGGGGGGGTTTTAAAAGGGGAAGGTTTTTTTTTTTGGGGGGTTTTTTTAAATTTTAAAACCCCCTTTTTAAAACCCCCCAAAAAAAATTTTTTTAAAGGGGGGGAAATTTTAAACCCCGGGGGGGGGGGTTTTCCTTTAAAAATTTTTTTTGGGGGTTGATTTTTTTTTGGGGGGGGAAGGGGGTTTATTTTTTTTTTGGGGGGCCAAAATTTTGGGGTGTTTTTTTTTAAAGGGGGTTTTAAAAAAATTTTTTTTTAAAGGGGGAACGGGGTTTTAAAAACCCGGTTGGTTTAAAAAAGGGGGGGGGGGTTTTTTAAATAGTTTTTTAAAAAAAATTTTTAAAAAGGGGTTAAAAATTTTGGGGGGTTTTTTTTTTTGGGGGGGTTTTTTAAAAAAAAATTTTGTAACAAAGGATTTTTCCAAAAGTTTTTTTTGGGGCCCCTTTTTTTTTTTTTTGGGGGAAAAAGGGTTTAAAAAAATTTTTTTTTTTTTTTTTTTTAAAAAAAAAAAAAAATTTTTTTTTTCCCCCCCTTTCTTGGGGGTTTTTTTTTTTTGTGGTTTTTTTTTTTTTTTCCCGGGGGTTTCGGGGAAAAAAATTTTTTTCTTTTCCATTTTTTTGGGGCCCTTTTTTTGGGATTTGGTTTTGGGGGTTTTTGTTTTTAAATTGGGTTTTTTGGGGGGGGGTTTTCCCCCCCCTTTTTTTTTTGGGTTTTTCCCCCAAGGGGTTTTTAGGGGAAAATTTTTTTTGGGTTTTGTTTTCCAAAAATTTTTTTTTTCCCCCCCCCCCGGGGGGGCCCCCCCCTTTTTTTTTGGGGGGGGCCCATAAAGGGGAAAATTTTAATTTTTTTTTTTAAAAAAAAAAATTTTTGGGGGGTTTTTTTTCTTTTGGTTTTTTTGGGAAAAATTTTTTAAAAAAAAATTTTTTGGGTTTTTTTTTAAAAAAAAAACCCCGGGGGGTGTTTCCAAAAAATTTTTAAATTTTAATTTTTGAAGGGGTTTGAATGGGTTTTTTTTGGGAAAAAATTTGGTTTTGGGGTTTTTTGGGGTTTTTTTTTTTTTTCCCCCTTTTAAAATTTTTTTTGGGTTCCCAATTTTATTTCCCGGGAAAAAAAAAAAAGGGGGGGAAAAAAAAACCCCAAATTTTTTTTTTTTTCCCCCAAATTTTTTTAAAAACAAAAAGGGTTTTTTCCGTTTTTTTTTAAAAAAAAGGGGGGGTTTAAAAAAAAAATTTTTTTTTTAAAAAAATTTTGGGGGGGGGGGGAAAAATTTTTGGGGGAAAAAAGGGTTTTTGGGGGAATTTTGGGGGGTTTTTTTTTTGGGGAAAAAAGGGGGGTTTTTTTTTTGGGGGGTTTTTTTTTTTTTTTTTTTGGGTTTTTTAAATTTTTTTTGGGGGGGGGGGTTTTTTTTGGGGTTTTTTGGGGTTTGCGGGTTTTTTTTTTTTTGGGGGAATTTTGGGGGTTTTGGGGGAAAAAAATTTTTTTCCCAGGGGGGGGGGGTTTTTAAAGGGAAAAAGGGGTTAAAAAAAGGGGGAAAAATTTTTTTTGGGGCCCTTTGGGGGGGGGTTTTTTGGGGGGGGGGTTTTTTGGTGGGGGGGGCGTGGGGGGGGCTTCCCCCCAAAAAAGGGGTTGGGTTTTTCCCAAAACCCTTTCCCCCTTTTGGTTTCCCCCCCCTTTTTTGTTTTTTTTTTTAAAAAAAAAAAAACCCCCCCAAACCCCATCCCCCCCCCCCTTAAAAAAAAAAATTTTTAAAGGGGGGGAAAACCCCCCCAAACTTTTTTTCCCCCTTTGGGTTCCCACCCCCCCTTTAAAAAAAAACCCCCCCCGGGGCAAATAAAAACCCTCCCCCCCCCCCTTTGGGGGCCTTTGGGGGGGGGCCCCCCCGCCTTTAAAACCCCCAAAACCCCTTCCCTTCCCCCCCCCGGGGGTTTTAAAAGGACTGGGGGGGGGGTTAAAAAAATTTTTTTGGGGATGGGGGTTAAAAAAGGGGAAAACCCCCCAAAAACCCGGTTTGTTAACCCCCAAATTTTTTTTTGGGGGGAAACCCCCCTGGTTTGGGGGAAAAAAAACCCCCCCAAACCTTTTGGGGAAAAAAAAACCCCCCCCCCCCAACAAAAAAAAAACCCCCCCCCCCCCCCCCCCCCCCCCCCCCCCCCCCTCCCCCCCCCCCCCCCCCCGGGGGGTTAAAAAATTTCCCCCCCTTTTCCCCAAAAAAAAAAGGGGAAAAAAAAAAAAACCCCTTTAAAAATTTAAATTCTTGGGGGTTTTTTGGGGGCCCTTCCCCTGGAACACACTGCACCCATGTACACAGTATTGCTGTGCATCTGTTCAGCACCCTGGCATGCACTGTGCACCATACCTCACAGGTGTACACGTCATTGCTGAATGTGTATATGTGTGTCAGTTATGCTTTCTCTGCTGCTCACAGTCCCTATGTGTTTGTCCAATACATACCTGGGATGATATGTGGACAGATATCATTAGTGAATGCCTGATGTCTGATTTGCAGATCTCATCATCAGTGATGCATGTATGGCCAATAAAATACAATTACACTGACAAACTTCAAACCTTACTGTGGCTATGAGGAGTGTACACACCCTTATTGACATGGCACCCTCTTCCCTGATATGCCATGGAGCCACAATACTGCATATGTTAACATTACACGAACCTGATATGTGACATATGACCTGTGCAATCAAATGCAGTATCAAACAAATGTGTTAGTTGTGCAGATGCTGATTGAGATGCATACAATTTGTGGGTGCATAAGTGTGCACACCTTTAACATGATGGTTTGTTGCATCAACTGTTAAGTGTACTACAGCAGTCACTATTCCTGGATGGAGTATACTAACATGGGCCCTCTGCATTTGCCAGTATTTGGTCACTCTGTCCTACAAGTGTCCCCCAACTCTGCAAGATTGCAAGGTCAACCCATGTGCACAGCCCTTGGAGGTCACACAGTGCCTTCACTATTGCTGTGGAGTCAGGGTTATGTCTGCCACAATTCATGACCTTGATTGTGTGCAGATACAGCCATTCTTAGTGAGCTTTGGATGTCTGCTTCAGTTCACTGTTGTGTTTCAGGATGACACCCCTTCCCATCCTCAGCCTTTTTGCAGATGCTTGACAACTATGGGCTACACATGAGTATCATTTTGCAGTGTCCCAAATTCAGAACACCATGTGTACTGGCCTAGTCCAGCTAATGAATGGCAAACATACAGGTGTACACTGGTACCAGCAAGGTACAGATGGGGATGGTGGGCCTGAGGTGGGGTGAGGTGTTACTTGTGCAGCACATGTATCTTAATTGATACTGTCTGTAGGTTTCCAACTTGGTCTTGGTATACCATTACACATTGCAACACATGCCTTTGGGGGACTTTTGGTATTATGCATATGCTATCTGTAGAGAGCCATGGTTGATGTTTCCTGTGGAACAACTGTCCCATCTGATTACCCTAAGCCATGGGCCACACTTATGCAGAGTCCAGGCAATTGTCGACACAGGTACTGCACAGCCAGTACTTGCTAGACCCTTCTGCAACTCCCTCAGTGTTGCGGCATGTTACTAGACAGCCTGCATGACCAGTTTGCAACATGTGTTGTCATCTGTCTTGGATGGCCATCTGTTTATTTTCTACATTAATGTTGTCCCATGCATCCTCGTCACATAAATAACTGCACTCTTTGCCATGGCATATGCAATGGTGAGGTAAGGCAACATATCCCACTCCTGCATTCTACCTGTTTGGTATGGGATCCATTTCATGGCTTGTAAGATGTGTGCAAGCCACGGCTGCCTCTGTTGCAGGCGAGTTGGCACATTTGATGGACAAACATCTTGGATAGCAGACCATTTCTTGGTGTGACATTAAGGACCTGTATTTGTGGGAGGTGCATACTCATGAAGAGTGAATGCTGTCAGTACCTCAAAAGCTGCTTCCAGCACACATATGCTTCCAGTGTTTGTTAAGGTATGTATTCCCATATTTGCTATCCTAACATAGGATTCCATCTTACACATTCATTTCTCATGTTAGGACCACATTACAGTTGTAAGGGTTGTGGAATGCAATATTGTGATATGCCGTTGTGTAGATCTGTAACAGTTGCCATTGTAATAGTGGTATATACACTGTTGTAGCACTGTATAAGGGTGATGGTTCAGACATGTTCCTACTGTAGGCCATTTGTCCCACCATTATGTTCATCTCTGTGCCACATCTTGGAATGACAGGTTGTTAGTTATATTACAGGACTCTTACATATCCTTCAGATATGCCACCATGGTGACCATTGTGATGCAGTGCAGTTATCAGCAACAATAAGTGAACATGTACAGCATGGATTATTGGTAGGTGTGTTAAATGTGTACATGGCAAATACCATGGCCATAACATGGCTGGTGTATTGGCAAACCTGAACAAACAACA
>NC_056731.1:894931972-894959472 GCF_019279795.1 Protopterus annectens
GGTAGACAGACTGTTCTGCATGATATGTTATTGATATCATCCTGACATTGTACAGCTGAGATGGATTACTATTAACTTGTTGTGGCTATGTTGTGTATGGTCCTGGGTATGAGACTTGCAAGTGTTGGTTATGGTGTTGCAAAGCAGATCTGTTCAGCTGTGGAGGAGGGGATATCAATAATTACCCTCACCCCCATTAACGGTGCCTTTGGTCATATATTTATTTGTTGTGTTCTTTTATATATATATATATATATATATATATATATATATATATATATATATAGATAGATAGATAGATAGATATATTCTTCTTCTTTCGGCTTTTCCCATTTAGGGGTCACCACAGCGGATCATCTGTCCGCTCATGATTGGCAGTGGTGGAGTTTTATGGTGTTGAGTTGCTAGCCCAGCACCCAACTTTCCACAGAAGGCACACACATGCACACGCTCACACCTAGGGCTAATTTAGAGTGTCCAATCCACCTACTGCATGTCTTTGTGATGCGGGAGGAAACCAGAGCACCCGGAGGAAACCCACACACCACAGGGATGACATGCAGACTCCGCACAGAAGGCACCCCAGCCAAGAATCGAACCGGAGAACCTCTTGCTGTGAGGCAACAACAATAACTGCTGCACCACCGTGGCCGCCATATATATATATATATATATATATATATATATATATATATATATATATATGTGTGTGTGTATACATACATACACACATACATCTAAATATGTAAATACATTTCCCCTACTGTTGAATGACTGTGCTGGATGATATGTTTGAGAAAACATCTGCTTTTTTTATTTACGTCTGACGTGGCTTAGTGGTAAATCACTTTGGCTATAATGTGCAGTGTTCTGGGTTTGAGGCTTGCAAGGGCTAATTATTTTGTTGCTAGGCAGAACAGGAGCTGTTGGAGACAGAGTGATTAAGGCACTTTAAAGCAGTTGTAAGCGGGTTTGTGTGGATTTGCGTGGAGGTAAGCAACGCTTACGTGAGCTTAGCTTCGCTTACGGCCGCTTAAGGCCTCTTAAACCTGTGCTAATTTCAAATAGTGAAAAGAAAAAGGGAGATAGGAAAGTGGTGAAATTGAGGCAAGCAGGGGGACAAACAAGAGGAAAAACATGTAGGGATGTGCAGGACAGGTGTAGGAAAGGATCATAGCTCTGCATTTTTTATCAGCAACAGCTGCTTTCAATGTGGGCAATTTAGAATTTGGAGCCTCACACCCTACAGGGAGGTGTGTGGGCATCATACAATATGGATTATTGGTAGGGTTAGATTGTGTGCTGGTTGCATGTCTCTGGGTGAAATGCAGAGCTATGTATGGGATGTGCTTTTTCGTGGGACAGATGCCGTTTTTTTAAGGTGAGAGTGGGATGTTAAGGAAGGATTATTGTTAAGTGTGGTGAGGGAGGTTTGGTAGGAGAGGTTGCATTTGCAGACAGACAAGACAAACAAGACAGCAGACAGGGGTGGTGTATGACACAGGGGGGGTAAACACCTTGATGGGGAGGGTGTTTGGGAATCTGAGGCTCATGAACCCCCAGATAGTAGTAATGGCACTGATGTCCCCACCCGATGGCAGTCACCACTACTCCTTCACAGCCTCGAAGGTGGCTGTGCTGGGGGCTGTGCTGGGCTGAATAGGCTGCCTGGCTCTCTAGCTGAGACAGCCTGCCCTCCACCTGGTGCAGATGGTCATCCAGCTCCATCTGGAGGACACTGCGCACCATACCACAGATGTCATCCCAGGTGACAATGTCCTCACCATGCCCACTTGCCGGGGGGGCGGGCCCCATCCCCTGCAGCGGTTCCATCTGAGGGTGGTTCAGGACCAGCAGATGAGGGAGGTCTGGGTTGGGTCCCAGATGTGCTGGGCCCTCATGCCTCAGCTAGGTGGGGTGGGAGAAGCAGGTCCACTGGGATCTGCCTTCCCATAGGTGCTAGGGTGTGGAAATTAACAATGAATACTGGTTTGTTATGCACAACACATTACAACATTATGCATGGCTATTCCCATTTACCCAAAACAGTGCAATTATAACAGTGCCATAGCAAACAGAACCCATGCATATACGGAATGGCATTCAGGGTTGCAACAGCATGTCAGTTAGTGGTATGTCAGGCAGGCAATAAGATGATTATTCAACAGGGAATATTAGTATGCACACAGTTTAAGCAATGATAAACCAAATGGAACAATGGCCCAAAAATTAGAGGTTTGTTTAGGATCATACCCATGTTGGTTTCAGTGTGATGGTTGGATCAGTTGAGTGGTGGTGGAAGGGAATGGATTCAATTGACAACTGCTATCAAGTATATTTGTCAGTACACTACTATTCACTACTCTACATTTTGACCACACTTACAATCTACCTGGGCCATGGGGCTGCTACAGCACACCAACAGCTGTAGATATCAACAGAGCAATTGTACCCTTATTTTAGTTATACACATCAGACCTGTTTCTATACCAATTTCTTTACCTGTGGGCCTGTGCAGATGAACTGTGTGTACATTACATTGTTGTTTCTACACATATTTCAGATTCACATATTAGTTGCAGGCCTTGGAGTGTGTGTTTTGTCTTTCACATACATCTACTGTAACATTCTCTGTGTGCAGGTTTCTTGGCAACTGGGGAAACTATCTGTGACAGTGTGACTCTTGAGGGGCTTGTCTGGGCCAGACTGCAGAGTTTGGATGTCTAGCTTTCATCTATTTGTAGGACTGGGGCTGATCAACACAGCAACTGTACACCTTTCATAGTTATACACATCATACTAGTATTTTTATTCAGATTTCTTTACCTGTGTGCCCTGTATGGAAAATGTAGGTGTTGCAGTACATTATTTTTTCTATTCAGATTGCAGTTTTCAACTGCAGAACTAGACTGAGATGTTAGTGGCAGTCCCTGGATTCAAACCATGCTATGTATGCAAAATTGAACTACAGGCCTAGCCCTTATCAGACTGAGCTACTGGGGAGGTGTCATGTGCTTGTGACATTTCTATCTAGTACATATTCTTGTGCACAGTACTTTTATTATGACATGTTTCATTATTTGTTTCCCATTTTCAGTACAAATTATGCATACGCAACAGACATTGGTGTCACTGTTTGTGAAATGTGCACATTAGCTGGATTGCACATTTGCTTTTTTTACAACTACATACTGCAATTTAGATTCCTGAGCACACAGTGTAGGTTTTAGGTCTGCGCCTGTTAGCCTTATACATTTCTCAGTACATTCACAGCTACATACAGCTGAAATTGAAAGGTTAACACAGGACAATGGTGGCAGACAAGCAAGTAAAACACATTCTGATGGGAATATGCAATGTTGTTTTTTTCCAGTTATTTGACATGCCCATTCTAAAGTATGCAGACAAGAAGTGCTAAATCAGTTCACCTCAGTTAATGCATTCTGCAGGACATACACATTTCTATTTATCAGGTCCAATGAGATGACACACACCAGTGTTTGGGATCACCTTTATTAGTTTTGACATATATATCTGTGTACAACTCAGAACTCCACAATTACTATCCCTGCATGATCTGCACAGGGGAATGCTTTTCATTTCTAACTGTTACAGTAGCTCTGACATGGCACTTTCTTGGCAGGTTCACTCAGACACACTCATACATATTCTAATATTCCTCTCCTGCATATTGTACCTTGTTTGCTATGGATATCTATATGACACAGCAGCTGGGAATACTCCACTGTAACACTAGCAGCCTGACACAGACATTTATTCTTGACTTTTACAGCACAATTATATATAAAGGCAGTACTGCAATTATTATAATCTTGATTTCTTACTGCTAATAGAAGGTATATTCTGTACTCACCATACTGCCGATGCAGCCGGGCCTATCGCTGGGCATGAGCCTACACATTCTGGGACCTTTCTGCAGCAGTTGTATGGGGAGACATCACACATTAATCAAACCTGCATAGTCACAAGTTGAACTTTTTCCATACTTAGAGATACATAAGACTGCATACTTACAGACAGGTAGGACATCCTGCACTCGGGCTTCTTGGATCCACTGGCCCAAGAGTGCACCCCTCCTCCGCTTCAGGCCATTATGGTGATGACGTACCTGCTCACCAGTCCAGAGTATGCCAGTGGCACTGGTGAGATCACATGCAAGCTGGTCCCAGGCCACCACTTTGTACTGCAAGCCCTGGTACTGACCTTGCAGCAGCCTGCCATCATGGCTTTTAACTAGGAGCCCAACCATGACTCTGGACTCCTGGATGCCCCAACATTGCATTCAGAAGCGCCCACTTTCTCCAATGCAGCCATTTTGATCCTGCTGTGTGCAATCCCAAATGGTTATGGGTGTATTCCTGCCTGTGCAGTTTAAATATGAGAGTTTTCCCACACTTTTTCTTGATTGGCCAGTTTTAATATACTGCACTATGCTTAGCTCTGTGCAAATCTGCATAGCAATGCTTACAATAACTAAGCAGAGCTGAAAGCAAAACATTGCTTACATCTATTTTTTTCATTAAATTTATAAATTATTTTTTAAATTTTAATTTACATATTCCCACCCTTACGGTGCTATATGTGAGCCATATGATTGACATCTATCATTCACATTCCTTAAGAGTTTATTAAATAATTTGCCAGAGGAGGGATTCAAACCAAGCATGTTCTACATACTATACTATGGCAGTGCCACTATGCTACAGCAGCTTGATGATGTTTTCTATCACAGTAGCACTTGTCTATCATTTTCAGGATTTTAGCCAGGCTAAGCATAGTGGTGCGCTGTGCAAGCAAGCTGTGCAATGCTTAAACTTCAGATTTATATCATGAAAAAAATATATTATTACATTTTTTTATTTTTTATTCCTTTCCTCTTGCCTTACTGCTTCCATGCATGTAGGGCAAGAGTGCATACATTTGGGGGTGTGCACTTGAAGGCTGGTGCCTTCTAGATCTTTGTGGTTTTTATTTTTTATCCATGTCTGCAGACACTGAAATGTTAGCTATTTACATTTCAGTGTTTGCGGACACTAGTTTACTATATAATATTAGAGCCAGGCTCTAATGTTATATAGTTTGATACTCATCTGTGTCAGAGCAAAGGGGCCATGTTTCAGGTGCAGCCACTGCTGACACACGCCTTCTGTGCTCTTTCCTGGTTTGTGCCTGTTTAGTTTAGATAGCAGCATGCCTTCATGCATATGCAAGGCATGCTGCTATCTTAAACAGACATGAATGACTCCGTGCAAGAATAGTCTTATTCTAGCACAGAGCTTCATGAATCCAGGGGTATGAGATTTTGTAGGATTTTTGTTTCCCCACACGTGTGTGATTGTTAAAGAAGTATATTTATCTAAGTGGAAAAACTCCCACAAAAATTATGAGATATGCTTGCACCCTACAAAAACAAGAGTTAGGTTTTACATAATTTGACTTTTCACAAATGTAAGTGATAATTATTTAAGACTGATGGCTTTATGTCTGACAGCTTGGATTTTCATTATTTGTACTCTAACCATATTTAAGCCATGAGGCAACAGTGGTTCCAATACCCTAATACCATAATTCTTTACATATAAGCACAACACAGTCACTTGACTAAAACAAAGACACTTACAGAAAGATAATTTAGTTATAGAAACACTACATAAAAATAAAGATGATAAAAGAAAAAAAGATGGCTTGCCTAAAATGCAATGAATCTGTGAATGGAAATATAATTTACTCTCTTGAAGACCAAATGCAGGAAGTGTAAGTTATAATCCCAGCTTTATTAATAAGAATAATACACTATGTTAAAGCAATAAAAGCACATCTTAATATTAAATGGCAAATGTATTTAAACATATTCATACATTCAGTAGAAAATCACACAAAATCAGCAGATTGCATGATCTCTATGTGGACATTTTTCCCTAATGGGGGTTAGGATTTTTTTAACATGCTTTTATTTTAGTTTTACTGTCAAAATTTTGAAACCCACAATATTCAAACCCAGTTCTGAGACCAAAATATTAAAAGATTAAAATGATGAAGACCACAATATCACACTCCTGAACTAGCCCTCCTGCCAGACCCATGTTAGCACTTGTTCCTGTATCCACAGCCCTTCAGACCCATGTTAAAACTTGTTTCTGTGTTCGCAGTTGCAAGGGGATTTGGTATTTGAGTTTTTTAAACATTGTGTGTCATTGAGCATTTTTGGTATTATAATATTATTGCCTCAGAGTTACAAGTTTCAATATTGTGGGCTTCAAGATTCTGATAATAAACCTTCATTTTATACCTCAGCTCATTACAGTATTTTTTTTTTGTGTGTGAGATGATATTAGTGTGTAATGATAAATGTGTGGGGCCACAATATATTATAACAGACTTTGAGAAAGCAGCCATATGGAACTGTGACAAAACTTATGGATTCTTGCAGAGAAACTCTCCTGGAAAAAATACTAGGGTCTACTACAAGTCCTGCATGCTAGTAGCTTTCAACATACTTCCTGACAACTATAAACAATACAGTTCAATGGAGCATAGGAAGTCTGATGTTCACCAAAAATTAATGCAGATGGACCACGTACAAGTGCTGTTGCTCATATCTAGGATTCAAGAGATTATACACCTGGCATAATGAAAGTCACTTGCAAAAAAGTAGGGATTCTAAATCCTTCTAGCCCAGTCTCCTGCTACTGTGTATCCCTCCCAACACCTACACTTTTAAAACTGTGAAGTCCTAGTGGAGCCTAATCCTAAAACTCCCACCCAGTTCCTGACCTGAATCCTTGCTCTCATATCATAAAATGCCATCCCACAACCTAAATTCCCAGATCATTCCCTAACTGTAAAGGTCCCTTCCTGGTCCCTAAACCTTAGACTCCTTTCCTGCTCCCTAACTCACAAAAAATCAATCCTGCTCCATAAACATTAAACTCCCTTCCCTCTGTCCATCTCTAAAGCTTCCCTCATTCTCCCCAGACCTAAACCCCCTTCCTGATCACTGCTCTAATCTATGTTCCTACTTCTCCCACACCCCCATCATGACTGCAGCACTTACCTCACTCAAACTCAAATTCTATGTTTGGATAAGGTATGGTAGCTGCTGGCCCAAAATCATATCCCTAGCTTCAAGACAGTGGTCCCTGAGTGCTTGAAATATGAGCATTTGTAGTAGAACCAAAATGCACTCACATACACTACATAATTGTAACATGACAGGCGGCTGCATTGTTAGGCAGTCAAGGATGGACTTGCTGCAAAGACTGTTGTTTGTAGTAACAAAGAGATGAATGTTGTGTAAATCTGAGCAGACAGATATAGCTGTCACCCTGCAAAATACTGTGATCCCTATACAGCTAGGCTACTGCAACTACAATGTTGTCAGTACTGCCTAGCAACTATAAACAATACAGTTCAATGGCACATAGGAAGTCTGATGTGCATGAAAAGTTAATGCAGATAGACTACATACAAGTGTGGATGCTCATATCTGGGATTCAAGAGTTTATGCACCTAACATAATGAAAGTTATGTTTTTAGAACATTAAATGAAGCAAGCAAGCAAATAGAGTGGGTCATTTGGCATGTGGCAAGCTTTGTGTGGTTAAACATAGTCAGAGTACACAAGCATAGAATTGTTCACACATTTGAGGTTGTTGCCTTATGAATGTTTCCAGTGCTAACAAGGCTCATTATTCCAGTACCTTCCAGAGAATTATTATTAATGCTATTGGGAATGCTTCTTATCATATATAAATAGAGCAGATTAATAAAAAGCTGTTAAATTATATGCAAATGATAATCTTTGTAAAATTATACAGATTTATTTATTGGTTTAGATTGCTTGCCCGATGAAGACCAATATCAAAATATTTCCTGATAAAATGGCTATAGTTCAGTCTGCTAAAACAGTGTTATTTTAATGAATTGGCTTGAACAAAAACTTAAAGAAATGGAGAAACGTGTTCATACTGCAAGTCAGATGGACACAGCCTACTGATTGGGTTAGGGGTATGGCTACATTTAAGAAGCAACATAAGGTTCAAATCTGCATTGATCCACCAAGATCTGAACAGTGATTCAGAAAGAGCACTCTCCATTGGTGAACACAACTATGTCAGTGATGCTTAGTGCTGAATAGTAAGAGATGCTAACTAGGATGTTGTGAAATCAAACAAAATGAAAGTAGTTCAAATTTGTAAGCATTTAATACACCATTGGTAGCCTCCAAATTTTTAAGACTACCTTTTGTCATTTTATTTTCAGGTATTCCAGGGATCAATATGTTGAATAATAGAAGACCTACATGGAGCAGTTAGTATAATTTCTTACATACTGGTGTGTGAGTTGAGACTAAGCTGGAGCATGATGCATGACTACTCAGATTGTTAAACATAGAGAGACAGTACACACACACACACACACACACACACACACACACACACACACACATATATATATATATATATATATATATATATTACATTATTAAACCACTGTGTCTGAAACTACTGTATTTCCCTGAAAATAAGACCAGGTATTATATTCTTTCCCCCGCTGAAATATGCATTAGGGCTTATTATCAGGGGTTGCCTTATTTACCTGCACCATACAACAATCTACCTTTATTCATTTATTCATGTACAAAAATCAACAGTTATTAATGAACACAAATTGGCATTTATTCATGTACAAAAATCAACATTTATTCATGTACACAAATTGACATTTATTTTGGACTTTTCTGTTATTGGACAACAGTTCTAAGTTATGCGTTAACAGTTGTGTGAGAATTCTACATAAACAGTGCAACAAACATTTCAACTTCAGAATATCTGCACCTTGGCTTTCACAGTTATTCAAATACAGTCATGTCATCTTCTTCTGGAACATTGTCATAAGTGTCCAACCCCGAATTTTGGCCTAAATTTCTTGCAACTCCATTTCCTGTAGAACTACTGGCCTCAATCTGTCATGCCTATAGAGCTCTCCTTAAATGAGCACTGCTTGTCCAAATAGCCTGCTCATAGTGCATTAGCAACACAGCTGTCAGTGATTTTATCCCATGAGTTTTTCACCCAAGTCACAATCTCTTGCAGGCTATACTTCACAAAGTTACCATGCTGATTTGTCTCCATTTTATTTTCAGTGTAGTCATTGAGTTCCATGTGCAAATGGTCCTTGAATGGCTTGTTTATTTCACTATTAAGAGTCTGGAGATAGGCAGTCATTCCTGTGGGAATCATTATTTGATCTAGTCTTCTCCGTGCAAGGAATTTCTTCATTTCTTTAGTGCGCTGAGTGCTGGCTGAAACCCAGACTAGCAGATCTCTTTCGACACCTCGCAAAACAAGTGGTAGCATTACATCGACCCACTTCCTTATACCTGCTTGTGTGCACCAAGCTTTTTCATTTTCAAGAATGTGAATGCCTGAAACACGTTCAATCTTATCTTTCTCACCCTTACTAATGATTAGAGGTGGGGTTTTCTTTCCATCTAGAAGAATTGCCAAAATACAGGTAAGACGTGCACTCTCGTAACCAGTGGAGGGAATGTAGATTGATGAGGCACCCCTCTGATCAATTGTTGTTTGAGATTGTTGGCCCATAAACACTGCAGTTTCATCCATAGCAATCATGTTGGAGAGTTGGTATTTAGAAAAGTCAATGCCATCAACAAAGGACTTGAACGCAAGTACACATTTAATAGCTTCATTATCTTCCAGCTTGAACAGTGTTGTTGATCTTCTTAGAGACAGTTCATATCACTGAAGGAAGCCATCCAGCCAATGCTGTGAAGCTTTGAATTCTTCTGGGGATATTTCTAACTGTGGTACCATTGCAAGGGCAAATGCTTGAATATCACTCTTGTGCACAACCAAAGCCTTTGCTCTCCTGTTAGCAATCCACTCACAGATGATGTCTTCCAGCTCAGGAAATAATGGTTGCTGAACTGGTCCACACTTGCACTTCTTAGCATTTCCCTCATCGGCCTGTTGACTGAGGTTATCATATGCTGCACTCCATTTTTGGATCATTCGGAGATCTACCTTCTTCTCTTTGCAGAAAGCCATCAGATTCTTTCCCCGGGAGTCCTCCATGATTCCTTTCTTGCACTTGACAGAATAGCTCTTTTTTTTGCACTCATCTTGTCTGGGGGGAGTTAATTGAAGACTTAAGAGACCAGAGTGGCAACACAAAATGATGCCTTTTAAGAAGAGAATACACAACCACAGCTGTTCTTTATCAAGTGTGCGCGCTTTACCCACGTTGTCTGTACTTTGACCGATCAAAGAACACCTGCCAGTGTTTATGGGCCAAGGATCTCAACCATCAAGTGTGAGTGATGATTAGGGTTACAGTAAGAATCATGGAGGACTCCCAGGGAAAGAATCTTACAACTTTCTGCAAAGAGAAGAAGTTGGTGTCCGAATGGTCCACAAATGGTGAGCAGAGTACGATAACCTCAGTCAATGGGTGTCAATAATATTATTTCATAATTCAATATGTCTGTTGTGTGTTGTAGATGATCTTAACTGGGGCTTATTTTTGGGGTAGGGCTTATACCATTACCAGCCTGGAAAACCATGCTAGGCCTTAATCTCTGGTTAGGTCTTATTTACAAAGAAATACGGTAAATGTTGAGAAACTGAGAATTACTGTGTTTATGAAAAATGTAGAAAATGGGCAATCTCTTACAAGATTTCTAGGAAAAGTACTTTATTCATCTGAGCCCATAATCAATATGCCAGAGGTTACTATGTCACTTTTAGAGCATGATATGATATGGTCAATGGATCAGAAAAAAAAAAACTTTGAGTTACTAGAGAAGCTTGTGTCAAATGCACCAACACTGAAATATTTTAATATGTCTAACACAGTTGTGGTGCAAGTGGTGTAAGTCAATATGGCTGAGGAGCAAAACATATGCAAGAAGGTGACCAGTGACATATGGTCAAGAGAACAAAAAGGTGTCTAAATTAAAACTACCTAGACTGAGAAATGTTAGCTATCATTATGCGAGATATTCCCAAGCTATATTTTTGGTAAGCCAGTTGTTGTTGAAACCAGTGGTAAATCACTACAGGGCATATTCAAGATGCCACTTTTAAAGCACCACTTCAGTTGCAAAAGATATTGCTGAATCTGTAAAATGAATGACTTTACAGTTTAATATACATTAGACTAGCAAATATATGTAGCTGATCTGTTAAGCAGAAGGAGCAAAATAACTTTCTTTTCTAGGAAGATTTAGATCTATTTGTAGTTACTGAATAATTATCAGTGTCACTGGTAAATTGCTACAGCATAAAAAGGTACACTAAATGACACAGGTGCAGTCAGTGTCTCAAGGAAACTGTGATGACCCCACTTAAACCTGGGAGTAACTAAGGAGCAAAATCAACTGAAAATATCCACAAACCAGGTAACCAAAGGGAGGAAGAACAGCAAAGTCCTCTGTAGAAAACACTCATTTACTGAATAAAACCACATTAGTTCTAACTACTGTGGTTTTATTCAATAAAGGAGTGTTTTCTACAGAGGACTTTGCTGTTTTTCCTCCCTTTAGTAACTAAGGAGCCTCAATCCTTACCACTGTCTCCAGTAAGGGAGCATCACTGAAAGCAGGGATTGAAATATACAATTTCCCCTAAGAGTACACTGGTAATAGGCTTTTCAACCCTGAGACTGGGCTACATGATTTACTCCAGGTCTGCAAATGAGTCTTTACACTAACCACTGCAGAGCACTTTGTTCCAGTTTTAGGTATTTGACACACTCATTCTTAAATATTTGATATTCACACATACAATCACTCTTGGGAAAAGACTGGCACAGACTTATCTGCTGTGTCCTTTTTCCCAAATTACAAGGTAATGGCTGCCACCAGTCAAATACCACAATGCCCTGTAAAAGGGGGGTTCAATTATATTGGGTAAAATAAGTATTGATATAAATGGTAGCATGTAATCCAAGCAGTAAGGCTTTTCAGAGTGGCCCTGGTGTTATGGTAATAAGCATAAACATTCTTAAGTTATTAAACGTACTTTTTAAATAACCAGCCACAATAAAAGGTAGTAAAATATTTAATAAATACAATTATTTAAAACATATATGCACTGAATAACTGATTCAAATAAACCACAGAGTTTCACACACAGGGATTATGAAAGAATGTAGGATAGGTTTCACACTGGTTGCAGAAAAATCTCTGGGGGGAATTCAGTAAAGCCGACACTGAGTGATTTTCCATGTAGGCATAGTGGAGCAGAGCTTTCATGAAAGTAAGCAGCTGTGTGATCCAGTAAACAGAGTAGAGGGGTGTGCACAAGCGTGCGGACATGGAAGTTTCTGTGGCATGTAAATCACCTCATAAGCAGGTGAATTGCATGCAAATGAGGGTGCTGGAGTGATCCAGCAAGCAGATAGGCAGTCCTGCAGACCCTGTGTTGGTGTCTGTAGTGTACACATAAAATTTCCGTGTACAAGAAAATAAAAATTGAACAGGGGCTGTAAAGGCCCATTTAGAAGGTCAGAAATTGCATAGTACACACATTATGTGCAAAATATGTGCAAAACAATTCCCTGTGTGTCCAAAAAGTAATGCAAAATAATTTAATATAAATTTTTTAATACTCATATTATGTTTGCACGGTGAGCAATAGTGAGCAAACATGAGGTTATGCAAAAAAAATATTTAAAAGTTTAAAAACAAAAATAAGAAATATGTGAAAATAATGCATTATAGGGCCCTGCATGGAGTATGTACAATGGTAAATTTCTGTCATTGCTAAGGAGGCAGGCCCTGGAATAGAGTAGTATCCAGGCTGTGTGCTCGAATCAGTATGCAAATGAGCTGGGGTTACTGAATAGCAAAAATGGGCTACTGTATCTACAGATAAAATTTGTGTAGCCCCAGAACCATGTTGGTAGCCACAGAAGAGGTAGCTGACATCAAAAGGGGGTGTGTCACTATATGTTTAAGTGGATTGGAGCTCAGCGGTACCCGTTTGCCCTGCTTGCCTCTCAGCTAAGCAGGGGTGTGTGTCCAGTGCCTACTAAGCTTTTTTTAGCTTCAAGGCACTTGTTTTAGCTGGTTTAGGTGTGTTTGTATGTAGCACCACCATGCTTAGCAGGGAAGGCAGTTAACAAAAAAGGAAATAGCCTGTGAAAGCCAATCATGTATAAATTACTGATAACCCCTGTTCCACTTCACTGAGCCATCCACACCCCTCAATGATGTACCTGGCAGGTGGAATGCATCATAGTTAACCAATCACACAGACTGCATCTGCAGCAGACCACTATAAATTATGCATACACCCTACAATTTGACTTTTCCCCCATACTCTGCTCTATTGGAGTACAGACCTAGGAATTTTAACTGACAGAATGCTAGGGGCTGCTGCTGCTCTGCTACATCTGTATGTGCTAGACTAAGGTCATTGTTGATGCTGATGCTGACAATAGGCCTAGACTGAGAAGGAGAAGAGTGTTCAGGCCCAGGCTAACCTTCCAGGAGCTACATGAACTGGAGATTGTAGAGCACTACAGGGTGGAAAGGGACATACCACAAGAACTCAGTGAGCCCTATCACCCTCAACTTAGACCCAGATCTAACAGAGAGGAACCCATCCCAACAGAAACAAAAATATGTCTAGCCTTACTAATTCCTGACTGCCATGTGAACACATGCCAGTGAGCAGATTTATTTATCCCACACCCCTGAGGAGAGGGCCAGCAGTATGGATCTCTTCTACCATGTAGCACACTACCCTGAGGTACTGGATGCCATAGACTGCACTCATGTACACATCAAAGCACTGCCTGGTGAGTAGAGCCTATATCAACTGCAAGGGGTATCACTCCATCAACTGCCAGGTCATGTGCAATGCCCAGGGCATTATTATGAATGTGTGTGCTGGCAGCCCTGGCAGTTATCACGACTCCCATATATGGCATGCATCTGAGCTGTACTAGATGTTTGCCAGGAGTACATCCTATACAGCCACCTTCTTGGGGATTGTGGCTATGCACTAGAACAGTAGATGATGACACCCATCAGAAATGCACACACACCTACTGAAGAATGCCATAATGATGCACACGCACAAGCTAGAAACAACACAGAGCATCTGTTTGGGCTGCTCAAGTCACAGTTGCAGTGCCTAACTATATCTGGTCGACCTCTGCAGTACTCTCCAGCCACATGTGCACATATGTTCACAGTATGTGCCATACTATACAATATGATCCTGTGGAAAGAGCTGTGGCAAGATCAGCACAGGGAAGGGACACACAGCCCTCCAATATTGCCAAGGTCCCCACAGCCAAACCCAGGGGGGACTTGGAAGAGAAACCCCCTGAGGCTGTCCCTGTAGGCTCTGGTCTTGGCAAAGAGGCAATGCATAGCACATGCACTGACAACATAGTCTCCTAGGGACTGACACCTTACTCTGACTCACATACATAGTAAAAAGGATGCCAGCCACACAACACAACCTGCACCTCACCATGTATTGGCTGTGTACTGCATGCATCAGACAGAGTCAGCCCTGCAATACAGATATGCCAGCTGCTGCATTCACAAGGTAAGTCACTCTCCTTTATAGCAAATGTATGGGGTACTACACTATGGAACCATATGAATGGACCTGCTGCATGTATGCAAGGAAAAAGACTGGGATACTGGGCTATTTGCAGAGAACTAACAGCTATGTGAGACAACAGGTACTTTGTCCAGTACTGACTGCCCCATAATATGCATTAGGCCACAAGGCAGTAAAACCTACTGCAGTATGGAAGGGAAGTGCCAAACAGTGGGGGTCATATGACAAATGCACAACTGTCAATGCTAGAGTCCCCTACCCCAACACATCAGTGTTCTCATACAACTGCAATTACAGTATGTTTGCATGAATATATCAACAGACCGCACAATCCCAGGGCTGCCCCAAACAACCTGGCTACATGTTCTAATTTCCACAATATGCAAGGGTCAAAGTGTTATGTCTATCTGCTGTTGATAGTATGAAGAATTAAACCTCATGTTCTGGTGGCTGGTGTGACTCAGTGGGCTAAGTACAGTAGCATGGTTGATGATGTTCATGGTTCGAAGCTGGCTGCACCTACAACTTTTGCATCTGAGGCACTCCTATGGTAGGATTCCCACAGGCTATCAATATGCCCCAATTTGTTACTGCAAGACAACTGGACAAAGCCAGAGATCATGGAGGGAGGGAGGGCCAAACCTACAGACATTATACATGCTCAGAGTAACCTAGAAGGTGGGTAGTATAACAGCAGATTGCAGCAGGTCAGAGTAGCAGCAGGATGTAAAGACCATCACTTAACTGTGTCAGTATTTACAACAATTCAATGAGCTCCATTTAGTAGTATATTACTGGAAAACACAACTGTATGAGGAACAGAGCAGACATATGGGGCAGAATGCTGGACATCCTGCTAAAAACATGTACAGTGAGAGCTATGAAGACTGTCACCCTGTGTGTGGTGTGACATCATGTACCCCAGTCACATCATACCTACAGCCACTTACAGCAGAAAATCTGGACAAAGCCATGAACAGTAGTGAGACAAAAACCCAAATATAAGGAGAAGGATTAACTACTGGCCAGACAAATGTAGAAAGTGCAGATAATAACAGGGCGTGCAGTAGCATGGGTTTCCTGGTGTGTATGGAGTCAGTAACTCAAATATCTGGCATTATTTCCTAATATCAATCTATAATGATTTGCCACTGATGTACCAGAAAATCACAAAGCCATGTAAAACGTACATGCAACACTTAGTACAGTCTATTACAATCTGTACAGTTGATAGGTATGAGTCATGTAATACATTCAGCACACAGCCGGGGAATCACTTGGACAAAATATCAGGGAAGTGCTGGACTGCTGAATCTGGTGCAGCAGCCAAATGGCTGCAGCACACAAAATCCAAGACTAGAGTACAGCTAGGTCTGGTCTAGAGTCACTTTGTAAGTACTGACAGTCACAGTGGACATGCTTCTACACTTAGCTAACACACAGCTACACTTAAGTTGACATACAAATGTATTGTGTGTGTATATATATATATATATATATATATATATATATATATATATATATATATATATATATATGTGTGTGTGTGTGTGGTATATATATATATATATATATATATATATATATATATATATATATATATATATATATGCACATGCACATATGTGTGTGAGGATGTATGAATGTGCACACCCACACACAGAATGTTGGGTTTATCTGCACCTACACACACAAATGTTGCCTGATGTTAACACACCAAGGCCGCATAACAACATAATCCATCCAACCATAGAACCCCGTGTCTGTGGATTGTCACCTTGTAGAAAGACAATGGTGAGCAGGTGGTGTAATGTGCAATGGCTTCAATGCAAGACTTGGACAGGCCATATTGTCACTGGCCAATTGTCCACCTAGCAAACTGCAACTGGACAGAAATGATGATACTGTTAACTGTAAACAAATAGCAGGAGTATTAACATGTACGCAACCACTAGGACAGTAGATACAATAACAGCATAAAGCAAGTTCACCCTGCAGGCCACACATGCTGTGTAATACAAGGCCACTTTGTGTAGACAACAATTACTATTGCTGCAGCCAGATGTACACCAGATGCAACCGGTGGCATGTGCAATAAGTACTGCAAGCTATAATGTGTAATAGTAGGTAGGTAGGCATTCTAATCTCACATCAGCCACATTGTGTGTGTGTGTGTGTGTGTGTGTGTGTGTGTGTGTGTGTGTGTGTGTGTGTGTGTGTGTGTAAATATTTCCCTTACAGCAGTACAGACATGCCTATCTGGGCTATGTCTGTGCAATAGTCAATCATTTTATGGGCCTATGACTAGTATCTTCCTCAGCAATGGCCTCCTTTAAAAGGCCTGCTGATGTCATTCACCTTACCAGCACTGGCTGACAGTCTCAACAGTACATAGTGATACTAATAGGTAGGAGTTTGAATCTTGCAAGTGTGTGTGTGTGTGTGTGTGTGTGTGTGTGTGTGTGTGTGTGTGTGTGTGTGTGTCTGTGTAAACATATCCTCTTGCAGCAGTGTACAGGTGCCTATTTCTGTACAATGGTTATACATTTTAAGGCCCTGTGTCTACCTGCAAGCCTCCCCATTGTCTTCCTTTACAAGACCTGCTGATGTTATCCAGCCTTAACAGCACTGGCTATCATCCTCAAAACCGAGAAGCTCTGTGCTGAGTGCAATAAATACATAGTGCTCTAATATGTACTAATAGATAGGTAGGGGTTCTTATCCTAATAAAGGCAACTCTGTTTGTGTGAGTGTACAAATATGTTCTTGTACAGCAGTGGCCATATGGGTGAGACAATTTCATGAATTTTACTGTCCTGTCACTAGCTACAGGCCCTAGAAAGCTCACATTTACCTGGGCATAAATGCTATATGCCACCACTTACATTTGTATGTACAGAACACCCAGGTGACATGTATCAAGGGTAGCAAGCCTTGTCGCAGGGTATGCATGCATGACTACGCTGAATGTCCTCATTGTCCCTGACACACTGTTCTACAGATATGCACCTAGGTAAACACATACATATACAGCTGTACCTTGCTGATGTCATATGTCTGCTGTGTTGCCATGCCATCCTGTGCCATTGTATTGCTGCCAAGTCTCAATAGCTTAGCCACTCAGACCCCTGGATTAGAAACATACACAGTGCTGTGAAATACCTGCCATTCTGCAACACTACCACCAATCTAACATCATGCAACAAAGGTACACAGAGTTTGATGTGTACTCATGACACATGCCAGCATACAGCACCTGTCATGGCATAACACTAGTACACTACAAAGCTATATGTAATGTATTATAGTCACCCTGTGCATCAGACACATATTTGCATTTCTCTGCATCAATGGCATGGATGGCAGGGATGTGGCACTGGTATCATCATATGCACAGGTTGTGGTGTGGAGGTGTCAGAAACCTAGGCTGTGCCAAACAGTTGACAACATGTGTGTGAGTCAGGAAGGGTATCTGCCTGTGTGGGATATCACCAGTTATCTGGCTATGGCCAGTGTCTACACTCACTGATGCCATAGTTGCCATACTCTCCTGTTTGATGTCACTGCACTCTGGCTGCCCAATATTTGAGGCCTCAGTGTATAGGGTATGTGTGGTCATACTGAGTGTGTGCAGGGACAATGGGGAGGAAGTGGTATGTCAACCCATGGTCCATATTCAGCCCCCAACAACCCCAACTGTGTCTCAGTATGGCCACCATCATCATCAGAGTCCAATAAGACACTGACATCAGGTTGTGAGGGGGACAGACTCCAACCCCCACGTTCACCTGTGAGGAGGAAGACAAAATAAGTACATTACTACCTGCACTATCATGTATGGTAATCTACACACACACACATACAGCTGAGGAGCCACAACTGCATTATACATACCAAATCGTATTTCTAATCCCATGCACAACACACAAACAGACGACAACATACACAGACAAGACAGGCCCTTATAATATGCACTACAGCTACGGCCGGTTAATGTTGCCTGTACTATACACCTGTGATATAAGCAATATGTCAGTGTATCTGATAGACCTACACCTAAAACACAGTGCACCTGTCTTGAGCATACTATGCCAATTATAGAGTCACTGCCTCAGGTATATACCATCTCCATATTGTGTGTGAACAGGCATTTGTGAGTGATTGCATCCTGTATAGCAAACTAAGTAGACCTTCTCAACAATAAGTGCAAATGTGTTACTCCTCCTGCAAATGCACAACTGTGAGTACCCATTCAATGCACATCAGTTAAACTCTCCGAAATGGAACATACAAGTAACTAAGCATAACAGTTGTGCCTAGGTCAAAGTGGCAGCCCTTAACATTCTTATGGTATATATGATCCATAAGACAACAGTCTCACAGTTACCACATACAGGACCTTGGACTCCAGCCGCATGTGACATACCAAAAGAAATGTGAAGGAGAGGTATTGTCAGCAATACCAAATGTGGAATTATTACAGGGTAATTTGTGCATATATCAACACGTACAGTAGCTAATGTGATACTGCCTGCATCACTGACATTCTGAGTATATGTGCACAACTTAACATTATAACCAACCCCCCCCCAAAAGCAGATAGACCTGTCACCCATGTACTGGTATGTAGAGGCTTGCTACAATGATTAATACAGTATTACAGTGATGAACACCTGGACACTCTTCTGATGTGGATGCTGTGGCACGTACCTCCATGATGTATGGGGTGATGGATGGTTGGGAGCTGGTGGATGAACCTAGGTTTGCCAGGAATTTCTCTGTGGCTGAGAGTGGTCATTCTGCTGCAGACCCTCCACTGGTAGCAGCACAGTCCATGGCCACAGAGGCAGCTCTTTGCCATGCAGCGTTGACCATATCTGTTGCCCAGTGTTGGACCTGCTTGTAGGTTCTGCCCTGTAGCCCTATTTAGTTGACTGCTGTGACAAGTTCAGTCCACAATGCTGCACGTTGTTCACAATGCTGGCAACTTCTGGACAGCAGAATGTTATGATGCAGTCTGAGGCCATCCAGGATAACATTGTTTTCAGTGTCTGAAAATGATGGGTGCCTCCTTTGATACATCTATCCTGAAAAAGATCAAGAGGGGAACACATCACAGGACAAGATATGTGGATATCCACTATGTACAGACTCTGCACAACCAAAATGGCCTGCACTATCCACTGCTACCTCCCTCATCATACCCAGCAGTCTATCAACACACTATGCATGTGGCTATCACCAACATAATAGCAATACTGGTTATGTCCCTGTGTGTTGTGATAGAGTGTGCTGTATGTCCCCACACCCATTAATGCCATCTACTGTGCTGTGTCTTCTATGGGCAAAGTCCCACTACTATGTCATACAGCCATTGTCAGACAAATAGGTTTGTGTTATTACAAGTATATAGGAACAGTCCAGCAACACCAGTGTGCCACAATGACAGACAGCAATGCAAACCTGCTGTAGTATATCTTCCCTTTAGGCATCACACCTTTCCAGTAACCAGATGTTTGCGGAATGTGTATGTGTGCCTGATATATGTGATCCTGTTGGCACAAACATGTGGATGTCTGCAAATGGTTGGCTGTTATCAGAATATAGAGAATCTGGCTGTCATATGCCAGAACTTTCAGGAAAAACATATGCTACAGTAATATCTGTTACGCTATTCATCTTCTTACTTTGTATGACCAATATGTACACTCTCGTCACTGAGGTTGAGCCTGTGTTCCCCCACTACTAATGGTTATGACCTGAATTCCTGCTATAGGGGGTTGCCAGTTGTGTTAGCCATAGCTCTCAAGTGATGAGATACAAATGTCGACAAAACAGTGACCTAGCCAGAGTACATCAGGGACACCTTTACAATGTCTGAACTATTCTTGTGTCACATTCACAGACTGAGAGGAGTTGAATGACAGTATGTCATATGATATGACAGCTGTGTCCACCCTTACTTGCTGCCAATATGCCTAATTCACAATCCGTTAGCTTTCGTACAGGAGCTGACCATTGTAGGAGGGAGTGGGAGTACCACAGCTGTGATTTCATTCACAGGAGGCGCAGTTGAAAGGAATGCCTGTAGCTGTTGGACCAGAGTATCACCATCATGTCTGTACTGTTCTACTCCCTATTCCCCATATCTGCATCCTCCCGTCTGCATCCCATTATATGGGGACTTGTATGACATACCTGGTAGAGCAACATGATCCTTTTGTGAACAAATCTTCAAGAAAAAACCTTGCTAAATCATACTCTGTCTTGGTAAAGCAATTTACAGACCTGTTTCCAGTAGGTAGTTGCTTGCCTTTTGGAGGTCATGCTCATTAGCAGGTAATTGCCTGTGCACCAATCTGTGACCCAGACTTGATAATTGCATCCAAAACAGCTGGGCTGCACTTTTATTAGCCAATGACAGGGCACCACAGTGCAATATTTAAGGCCTTCATGTAGGCCTTGGCCCCTTTCTTAGTCTTTAAAATGGACATTAGTGAGATATGGAGACTACAGAATCACAGAGGGTAGGTACAAATACTGTTTACTGTTGTCTTTTATGAGGTATGTCCACAGTTGTGCATACTATGTTTGGCCATTGTCAAATGACATTGTAATTATTTGGCAGTTCAGTGTTAAACTTTGTCGGATGAGGTCAGTAAGAGGGAAGAGACATGTAAGTGTCAGATGCCATACCCATCAAAATATGCATGCTACTGCAGTAGCTGGTAGTCTGTCATCTCACTATGTTTGTTGTAGGGACAAACTGTGAAACATGTCCCTGTTGCTTTGGTGTTTTCTGGAGCCCTTGTTCTAGGGGGTTGTGAGGTACGGTAGGTCTGTAGCAGGTAGCTTAACATACTAGGGTTACCACCTGTCCCACTTTGCGAGGGACTGTCCCTTTTTGGGCAGTTGTGTCCTGACATAATATTGTAAAAATGGCAAATATCCTGAGATTTTAGGACAAAATTATTTCCTATATTTTATGTAATAGTTGCATAAAACAGTTATTCTGTATCTAAAATACCTAAATGTTATAAGAAACAGAATAAGCAACTAAAATGCTACAAGAATAAGCTTTATTTAGGCAAAAAATTTAAGTTCTAACTTTTGTACTGACTGTGGGTATGTGTCGGCCTGTAAAATCTGATGTTTGTACCAAAAATGTCCCACTTTGGCCATTTGAAAAGGTGGCAACCCTATAACATACAGCTGCATATGTTGCAGGCTGCAGCTGCTGATACAGCCTAAGACACATGGGGGCAGTGTGAACACTTTGTAGGACAGCAAGCTGTATGTGTCACTGAGGGAACAGTGTCAGCTATGTCATTACAGCAGAGCCAGGGTGAGGGTACCCATGACAGTCCAGTTGAGGCATGTGCTTAAGGTACATCTGTTATGTAACAGTGACAATCAAAGAGTAATAAGTGACATATAGATAGGCTATATAAATATGTGCAGTGTGTCCCTCCCTACAGGCCTTTGACTTGCAAACATGGGTAGCAGTTAATTCAGTGGCAGCAACCTGTTTTGGAGAAAATTGCATGACACAGTCATTATTTGCTATATTCACAAGAATGTAATTGAAGTGCAACACCCTGGATTCAAACCAAGGACTGTGGGGGAAAAAATGTATATCATGCAAGGCATTTAACAGACTGAGTAACTGAGTCAGTGCTGCCACAGGTGTATTTGCAAGATATATATGCATGCATACAGTCTCTGACACAGGATTTGCATTAGCGTGTGTTTTGTGAAGGATATGAAGTGTGACACTCAGATGCCTGTCATGATTTTCTAACCTCAGTCTTGAATGACTTGCCAGTATTTTACCAGACATATATGTTTTTGTGAAACTTTGCCAAAAGTAGGGGACAAAACGGTGGACATTCTGCAACAGTCGGTACAGTTGACAGCTATACCTGCTATCTCAGGCCTCACATACATCCATTATTATTTATTTGGCTGTGTACTGGTGTAGTGTCTGCATCACAGTCGCAAGTACACTCCCATTTTTCCCATTATATGTACTTGCAGTGTGTCAGTGGCAATCAGTATATGTTGCTGGAAACACCTGTTTTAAGTCAGAGCTGAGTGGCCTAGTGGGCTACTACACTGTGCTGTAGTTGACGGGGTCCTGGGTGTGAGATGTGGCAGGGGAGATTATTTTGCAGATGCGGCTAACACTGTGAGAAGCACAAAAGATGATTAAGGCACATTTAAGCAGTGTTAAGCAGGTTTGCATGGCGCTCCACTTAAACCTGCACTAAATTTAAAAAAAAGGAAAAAAAAGGGTGATAGGAAAGAGGTGAAATGTGGGCAAGCAGGGAGAAAAACATATTGCTGTGTGCCCTGTTCAATCACAGCCTCACCGCAGGCTTTGTCCCGACAAAATGGTGCACTGCTACAGTCATTCATCTCCACAAAGGAGGAGCGACTACAGACCCTGGGAACTATTACCCCATTAGCCTGACAAGTCTGATATGCAAAGCTATGGAATGCATCATCATGGACCTAATAAACAAGGAGATAGTGAATCTCCAAACTCTGGATCCCACACAGTTTGGTTTTGTGAAGGGTGGGTCATATCTGCTCAACTTGGTTGACTTCTTTGAGTCAGTCACCAGAGCTGTGGATGAAGGCAAGGTGGTTCATACAGCCAACCTTACTCTGGCCAAGGCCTTTGATACCATTCCCCACTCAGGAATCATAGAAAAACTCACTAAGCTAGGCATCAATCCCTATATCACTAGGTGGGTTGCAAACTGGCTCACAGATAGAACTCACAGTGTGAAAGTAGGTGACTCCAAGTCAGATTGCCAACTAGTCATGAGTGGAGTCCCACAGGGTTCAGTCCTGGGTCCTGTCCTGTTTGGCATCTACTTTTCTGAAGTCCATGCCAACATGAAGGGACTCTGGCTGACAAAGTTTGTAGATGATTGCAAGATGGGAGTTATTACTAACTCCCCAAGTGATGTTGACATTCTACAGAATGGCTTCACTGAGATCAATGACTGGTGTCAGAACCATGGCCTTAAGCTCAATGCCAAAAATGTGTCATTATCCTCTTTGGGAAAACCCCAGTTCCCATGGATTACCACATTGATGGTAGTCCACTGAATGCAGAAGGCATTAAAAGAGATCTGAGAACACAGGTTGACAGCAACCTCTCTTTTGATCATCTATGTGGCACACCTCATTATTAAGGGTTTTGCATCCAGGAAGAAAGAGGTCATTGCCTCCCTCTACTCTTCCTTCATTAGGCTAATCATCGAGTACAATGCCCCATTTGCCAAGTACCTCACTAGACATCTGCAACAACTGGAGAGGCTGCAAAAGTACATCACAAAGAGGATCCTAGGCCTTAAACACTTGCCCTATATGGACAGACTCAAAAAATTCCAACTATTCTCTGTCTCATATCACCTACTTAGAGGCTATCTCTGCTTGACATACAAAGCCATGTCTGACCCAGCTCTGCTAGAAATGCTACATCTAAAGAAATCCCAATCCCTCCACACTACATGCTCCAGAGACCTCAACCTCATTACCACAATCAACAGAACATACTGGAGGGACAGGTTCATAACCCAGAGACTATGCATGCTATGGAATAGACTTCCCATGCAGTCAAGCAGAGCACTTTACTGACCCTCTTCAAGAGAAATCTTGATGAGTGGATGGGAAATAGAAAATTTACTCCAGTGATAACTCCAGTGGCTCTACTCGACAGAGGCACTAGGAACTAAGATCAGGTGGCATGATGCCAGGGTAATCCTATGGCTAGGTTTGTAAAGGCCCCAGAGACACTAGCCTAGTACAGACCTATGAACCTATGAAAGGCAGGTAGGGTTATGCAGGAAAGGTGTAGGAAAGGACTATAGCTTTCCATTTCTTGTACAGAAACAGCTGTGCAGGTTTTACAGAATTTGGAATTTGGAGCCTCACACCCCTGAAAAAGGGCTGAGGGAAACATAAATGTGTTGATTAATTAATGTAATAATTACTTGTGTCCAGTGGACTTGTGTGAAAAATGGAGAGATATGTAATTGGTGATATTATTTTGTGGGACAGGTGCCCTTTTTTAAGGCAAGAGTGGAATGTTGGTGAAGAGATATAGGTACATGTGGGGAGATAATTTGGGTAGGAGAGGTTGCATTTGCAGACAGACAAGACTGCATACAGGGGTAGTGTGTGACACATGAGGGGATAAACAACTTCAATAGGGAGGATGTTGTGGAATCAGAGGTGCATGTGCCTCCAGGCAGCAGCAGCATGATTAACATTCACACCCATTCACAATCAATACTGCTCCTTCACTGCCCCAAAGCTGGCTGTGCTGGAGGCTGGGACCCTCAGGCCCCACCATGTTGTCAAGTCTGCCCTCAATCCAGTGCTGGCATTGTTCATAACTCCTATGGACAATCCTGGGCATCATGACTGCTAGTTGATCTTGGGTGACAACCCCCTCCACCCTTGCTCCTGGGGGGACGGGCCCTGTCCCTGAGGTGTTTCCACCCAAAGGTGGTGCAGGGCCAGCAGAGGGTGCACCACCGACTTGGGCTCCAGACGAGCTGGTACCAGATGCCATGGCTGACAGAGGTATGGTAGGTGGATCACCAGGAACCAACCTACCCAAATGTGCTGTGGGTATGGAGGTAGAGCAATAAACATAGGTAAGTTATGAACAAAACCATTGTTAATAATAACAGCATGCCAGAACATTGTACATAACCCCATTATAGTTAAATGCATATTATGTGAAACAAAACAATAAATAACAGAACACATGTGCAAAATACAGTATTTGGAACAACATATGTTAATATTAAACCATAACCAATATATAACAGTAATAAATATGTGAAGCTAAGGGGTGGAAAGAGAGAGAAATACAGTCCATTAATATGATCATGGGCTATATAGTTGATAGCAGTAATACTATCTACTCTACAACTCTGTCCTTTCATTATGCGTAAATGTGCCCTATAGCTGCTGTAGCACATACATACCTCTCAAGCTATCTGCATCAGACATTATGGACCAAGCTGTAACATGTGCAGGTACACAACTAGAAAGAACAATTACACATCAAGTGGACCTATATAACTTTCAAGAAGCACTGTGGGCTAATGTACTAGTAATTTGATATTGACATATGAATCATGTTGATGATACATCTGTGACAGAGGGATTACACAACAGCAGTTACATTCCATGACAGCGTGACACTTGAGAGACATGCATGTGTACAGTACAGAGAGTACATAAGTATCATGTTGTGTGTGGCAGGCATGGGGATCATACCTAATATCACTGACTGCAGGGGGCATATGTATCACATGCAGTAACTGACTGTATCAACCTTTACAAGAAACTCCAGGAATACAGCCATACCTTCATTACACATTTTATTTCTTTTACCTTGTTGCAGTTTGTTATTATTGAACCTTTTTCCTTTATTGTTTGGATAAGTAGCACAGTCATGAGAATGATTTTAACAGTGTGTGACAGCTGAACAAACAATTATTTACATATACTATAAGCTAGCTCACCCTTTTACCTGTGTCCCTGTGGAGAGAATGATATCTGTTATTACACATTTTATTTCTTTTATTTTATTACAGTTTGTTATTATTGAACCTGTTTCCTTCATTGTGTGGATAAATAGCACATTCATGAGAATGATTTCAATAGTCTGTGGCAGGTAAACAAACTAGTATTTACACATACCCCGGGATTCATGAAGCTCGGCGTAAGGCCGGCGTTAGGCTTTCGCTGACCGTGCGGCATGCAGATGGCACAGTAGCGCCATATGCATATTAATGAAGGTACACTGCCGCCACATCCACGTGCATAGGAAACGAGCGCGAGTGATGGGGCTTGTCAAAGTGCCGCATGGAGGTGTGGAAATGTCAGCTGTTGACATGCAACCTAAAATGCTGAATATTACAGTCTGCCTGCAATAGTAATCAAACCTGTCAGTGTCCGTGGATACTGAAAAGTATGCAAAGCATGCAAGACAGTTCTTGCAAACACAAAATTAAGAAGCAAACACAAATGCACGTTACCGAATATCGAGTCTCCATCCCTCGAATAAATGACATTTAAAACCGTGTGCCCGTATTCTAATGCAGTGTTGATAGTTATATCAAGTAGAAGTGAAACGCATCATGTTAGCGCACCGCCAATAGCTAAGTCTAGCCCAATGGTCAGGGTTACCACCTGTCCCACATTGTGAGGGAGAGTACACAGCTGGGCAGTTGTGTTCATACCAAAACCATTATAAATGTAAAATATCCTGCGACCGTATGACATAATTATGTCCCACATTGCATGTAATAGTCACATACAATAGTTATTTCTGTATGTAACATACCACATGTTACAAGAAATAGAATAAGCAAGTAAACAAAACAGAAGAAGCATATAAACTGCTACAACAATAAGCTAACATGTAGGCATAAAACAAAAGTATTATCCATTGTATTGACCTTGGGTATATGTTGTCCTGTAGAATCTGATTTGTGTCTGGAATATATCCCATCCTGGCCATATGAAAAGGTGGCAACCCTACCAATGGTCAGAGCATTCAGCCAAAATCTGCCCATCTGCGGTCCAAGCCGTTCTTGTCAGGATGTGTCAAAGTTGAACGGGTATTACCCGGGTGTACCCACCATGTCATGAAAGATAAGTATTTGCGTGTACCTATGTGCATGATGTACAGCATGTGGAAGGTGAAAAATGCTAGGGTAGTCCTCACAACCATACAGGTACCTGAGATATGTAGTGTATTCAATGCGCTCCCTTGACCATGCCATGGGCCATCAACCAAAGAAGGGATGGATGGAGTGTGTGGAATATGGGGGTGGT
>NC_056731.1:894964472-894999472 GCF_019279795.1 Protopterus annectens
TCCCTGGGTACCTACTGTGTCGATGCATATGCCATGCATTGCCTCTTTGCCAAGGGCAGGTCATACTGTGCACGCCTCCTTTCGCCTAGTGGGTCCAGCTCAGGTAGTTCCTCCTCCGAGTCACACTGTGCCTGTACAGGCTTTGGCATTGGTGGGGGGCTGTGTGGCCCTTCCCCATGCTGTTCCTGCTACAACTGTTTCCACAGGATCATATTGCGTAGCAACGCACATACCATAACAATTTGGGTGCATGTAGCTGGTGAATACTGCAAGGCTCCACCGGATGTCCAGACACCGGAACTGTGACCTGAGCATCCCAAACACACGCTCAATTATATGTCTTGCCTGTGCATGTGCCTCATTATGGTGTAGTTGTTCAGGTGTGTGTGCATTGCTGATGGGTGTCATCAGCCATGACTCCAGTGGTTACCCAGCATCCCCCGCTAGGTGACTGTAGGGGATGTCCATATTGGCAAAGGTATGTTACACCTGCGTCAGATGCCATATATCGGAATCGTCATAGCTTCCAGGGCAGCCAGCACACACATTCAGTGTAATGCCCTGGCCATCGCATACGACCTAGCTGTTGATGGAGGGTATGCCCCTGCGGTTAATGTAGGCCCTACCCTGCTCACTGGGTGGTGCTTTGATACATACGTGCGTGCAGGCTATAGCACCCAGTACCCCAGGGTAGACTGCCATTTGGTGGAAGAGACGCATATTGCTGGTCAACACCTCACGTGTGTTGAGGACATGTACATGCTCACTGGCATGTGGTGACATGGCATCTAGGAACTGGTGCAATACTCTGGATGTAGATGCCTGTGAGATCCCCATGATATCCCCAGTTGTGCTTTGGGAGGTACCTGTGGCTAGTATACCTAGGCCTACACATACCTTGGTATCCACTGGGATGGGTTTCCCTCTGCCTGTTCGATGTGTCAGGTGTGGCCTGCACAGCTCAACAAGCTGCTGTAGGATGTCTCTGTCCACCTCATAGCACTCCACTATCTCCAGCTCATGTAGCTCCTGGTAGGTTAATCTGGGTCTGTAAAGTCTTCTCTGTCTCCTCACTAAGGGTTGTTCAGCAGCATTCATATCCTCTCCACCCTCAGCCTCCTGCACATGTTGGTCTATGTTGCCTGCTACAGCCCTTCTCATTTGGTTGGATTGTGTCGAGAAATGACCCCGCATGTATACACTGGTGATGTAGAGTGGAGAAGAAACCTGTGTGTATGGTGCTTGGTCACTTTACCGTACTGTTCTGGGCCGGGCTGGGCATGTAATCTGCTGATTGTGCTAATTATCACCTGTTTGTGCAGCTTGTTCACCTTGACTACTCCACTACTGCTGTTGTCCCTCCCAATTTCACTAGGCAGGTATAGACACACCCCTAGCTTAGGCATGCTAAGGCAGGAGCAATCCCGAGGCACAGGGCTCCAATGTACGTACAGTATGCCTGACACCCCCCCCATGCTTTCACCTATATTCGAGTCCTGCACCCAGCTATCTATACACATACACTCTTGGGATCTGCATCACACCCTGGGAATAAACGGGATTCACTATTTTCAACCTCATTTGCATAGTATTGTCTTCTAATGCATAGTTATATGACCCATACTGATCCTCCAAAATAATAACCACTGCTTACTGTCACTCAGATCCACACACAACTGGTTAAAGGTGCCTTACTATCACCGTATTCGATGTCCCTTGTTCTTCCCAGCAACAAAATAACCAGTCTCTACATGACTAGAACCCGAGACCCTGCACACCACAGACAATGTGCTTTACCACTAAGCCATGGCAGATATACTTACATCCAAAGTGATCATGTACAGATCATCCAGCACAGACATTCAATAGTGTAGGACATGTATGCCATCATGTAGATTTATGTGTGCTAATGTCCACATATATATATATATATATATATATATATATATATATATAGATATATATATATATATATATATATATATATATATATATATATATATACACACACACACACACACACACACACACACACACACACACACACACACACACACACACACACACACACACACACACACACACATATACACACACATACATAGATATAGAATTTATATCACAACAGCGGACCACATGACATCAAAGCATTAGACAAGAATGAAAAGGAAACCACATGTGCCACCTGCATTATGTAGTGGTGTTACTATCAAGGCAAGTGTGCTTCATTGCGTCACATGGGTCAGACTGTATTAAGGGTAAAAGTAGGGCTGCGGACATTTACTCACCAGGCCTATTGGTGAATGTATGTGTATGTCTTGCCAACCCAGTCTCTTGGGAGATTATGACATTTGTGGGCACTATATAGGAAAACAACAAAACTCACAACACATTCTGGAGCTAGCCACTCACAGATACCAACACATAGGATATGACTGCCAAACACACACATCTGTCATGCCTTGGAATAGGCCACCTACCTGTCTATTCTATCACACTACAGTGTTACGTAGTTACAGAACATGCTACAAAGATTACAGATCACAGCACTCCCAGAGGCATACTTCTAGGTGGGTGACATCATCAGCAATGGAAAGGACGCCGATAGGGATTGTATGGAGAGTGAGCAGTCTAAAAGCATTACTTTATCCCCAGGCAGATGGGAACGCACACAATTGGCAAGGCTGGGATTAGAACATAGACCGAACTACCTTATCACACTACAGCATTACTCAGTTACAGAACGAGCTATCGAGATTACTAGATCACAGCACTCCCAGAGGCATACTTCTAGGTGGGTGACATCATCAGCAATGGAAAAGATGCCGATAGGGATTGTATGGAGAGTGAGCAGTCTAAAAGCATCACTCTGTCCCCACGCAGATGGAAACACACACACAATTGGCAGGGCTGGGATTAGAACATAGACCTAACTACCTTATCACACTACAGCATTACACAGTTACAGAACATGCTACCAAAATTACTGGATCACTGCACTCCCAGAGGCATACCTCTAGGTGGGTGACATCATCAGGAATGGAAAAGATGCCGATAGGGATTGTATGGAGAGTGAGCAGTCTAAAAGCATTACTCTGTCTCCAGGCAGATGGAAACACACACACACACACACACACAATTGGCAGGGTTGGGGTTAGAACATAGACCTAACTACCTTATCACACTACAGCATTATGCAGTTACAGAACTCGCTACTGAGATTATTGGATCACCGCACTCCCAGAGGCATACCTCTAGGTGGGTGACATCATCAGCAATGGAAAAGACACCAATAGGGATTGTATGGAGAGTGAGCAGTCTAAAAGCATTACTCTGTCCCCAGGCAGCTGGAAACACACACACTTGGCAGGGCTGGGATTAGAACATAGACCGAACTACCTTATCATACTACAGCATTACGCAGTTACAGAGCACGCTACCAAGATTACTGGATCACAGCACTCCCAGAGGCTTACTTCTAGGTGGGTCACATCAACAGCAATGGAAAAGACGCCGATAGGGATTGTATGGAGAGTGAGCAGTCTAAAAGCATTACTCTGTCCCCAGGCAGCTGGAAACACACACACACACACACACACACACACACACACACACACACACACACACACACACACACACTTGGCAGGGCTGGGATTAGAACATAGACCTAACTACCTTATCACACTACAGCATTACGCAGTTACAAAACACACTACCGAGATTACTCGATCACAGCACTCCCAGAGGTATACTTCTAGATGGGTGACATTATCAACAATGGAACAGACGCCGATAGGGATTGTATGGAGTGTGAGCAGTCTAAAAGTATATTACTGTCCCAAGGCAGACGGAGACAAACCCACACCAGTGGTGTGAGCAGGACAACTGCCTATCTACGGACCACTATTACAACGCTACATAGATACAAGACGCGCCACAGACACTACACCTTTTAAGACAGTCAATATGACCTTCTAGGAATGTGGACATCGACATGGATGCTGGCAGTTACAGTGTACATACCTGTGAACCAGTGTGTTCAATGCAGGAATCCATCCGAAGTGGGGTATGGCCATCTGTTGCCTGGATGACCGCTATCACTACACAGGATTACAATGGTCATGCCCATACACATAGAGGCACATAACCGACACAAGGTGTCACTGGGCATGCTCACACACTTAGTAGCAGATGTCCGTTTGGAATGCACTATGTGTCCATCTACACAATGGGGTACTGGGCATGCTCACACACTTAGTAGCGAAGGGCTGTCTTGTATGCACTCTGATTCTAAACACGGAAGGGCACAGTGTGTCGATAGTCATCATTGTTAGCATGAACGCTGCACTACATATATCTGACACTGGTCTTCTACACAATGTCTGCTGTTGTCCATCACCTTAGCTGTACCAATCTAAATCTGGCACACTAATACCACCTGTGGTGATGTCCTGCCAGGAGTGGCTACTTCACCCATATAGTACCATTCATAGACGAATGTCCTGAGACCAGGTAAACACCCTGACACCTAGAGGACAACTGCATTGTATGTGTATGCTAAACAGTGCTAGATGTGTAGCGTTCGTAATCACAGCTGCCAATCTAGATCCAACAATGGGGAATACTAACATCTGTGCAGTGAGGAACACCTGGCATAAGGCTCAGTTGTGCACAATAGCACTACCACCATATACCTCAGATACAGACATGTGGGTCTTAACACCGTTATGGACCGCCCCAGGTGGTAGTGTCCCCACGTACATGAAGGCCACTCACATGTACTGACCAGTACACTCTCAAAAGCCATCACATATGTGTCAGGTGCATATCACAGTGTCAAAAGCTGCATTCTAGGATGTAGCCCTCAGACATCACCATGTCCTTGGACCAGCAACACACATCCATACATTAGTACAACACACCAGTGGACTGTACCTAGCTCTACAGCAACTGTGCAGACTAGCCATGTACTGACAGGGTTCCATCATGTGTTATGCAATGCAATGATACCACTGTTCATAACCAGGTCAGCTGTACACATAACAGGGGCTCTGGGTCATATACAGCTGTAACAGATAACTGTTGCTGTACACCAGTAAACACACTCATGTTTGGATATGACATACATGTACCTGCTGTGGATATGTACATGCCCCACACACACAACACATATGTACATAGCATAGCTTTTGCTGTCCTTCGTGCAGACAAGTGGCTACAGCAATTACATGCATGCACATGGAAGGTAGGTCCATGGCTGTTGAATGCTAACAGTACATAAGGTGTGATAGCAATGTTGACTGAGTTAACATTCCCTCTGTACTGGTTACCCATGACAACTATCATATCATACAACAGTCCATGTGTCATGTATGTCATCACACATGTCCACCAACTGCAATGCATACAAACATGGCTAAATGACAGGAATGTAGGACCTACACACATGTACATGTAGTAGTGTACATTCAGCTACCATGCATGTGCAGTAGCTGATGTTTACAGTTCATCTGTGTCTTACTACAACATGCAGTTGCAATGCAGCCCCATCACTGACACCTGTATATGGTGAAATACTGACAGTACGGTAAGATGTACATCAGGTATGGATGGATGTGTGTACATAAAGTGGTGGGACAACTTTGCAGATGGATGTTTGCTGAAGACAGCTCACGGGTGTGTCACAAGCCATCCTATCATAACATGTGCAAACACTAAGCTATGTTTCTGTTAATTGAAGGTGAAGACATACAACCTACACAGCGGTCAGAGTGTCACTGCCTTTAAATCACTTGACACCTGTAACACTTAAGTCCTTCCATGTGCATATAGCAGCACAATTGCTGAAGGTAGCGTCAGGACACATTGTAATGTGGGCAGTACTGCTGCATGTCTGTCATACGTATCATAAGATAGCAGGTATTTGATTCACAATACTGCCATGTGTGTTTGCTTGTGTGTCCATATATGCCATGTATGGTGGGGAATACATCCCAATTGTTACACACCCCTGTACACTGTTGTAGAGATCTGTACATACTGCAGTGTAGAAAGCAAGACATAGGCAGGGGTGGTGTGTGTATCACACACATGTTGGCTATCTGTATGTGCATGACATAGGTAAATTCAATTGTGGACTCCACAGTGTGTGTGTGTGTGTATGTATGTATGGCTGTCTGGTCCATGGAGTGAGGATGTATGCTATCATAGTGAACAAATAGGACCCCTAACCCCTCCAGGTGATGCAATCTACTACCCTGTTAATGCCGTTGGTCTTAGGCATTACTGACTACCTGTACATGTTCATTCTCTGTGTCACATCATGTGGGTGCACAGTACTGCAATGGTGATTACCACATAGGCAGGGGTCCTCACCTCAACACTATCAAGTGTGTGTGTGTGTTACAGTGTCATTGACCCCATGAGTGTGGGCATGTTACTGTGTCTGAATACATGTGTGTGAATACGTGTGTGTGTGTGTGTGTGTGTGTGTGTGTGTGTGTGTGTGTGTGTGTGTGTGTGTGTGTGTGGTGTGTGTGTGTGTGTGTGTGTGTGTGTGTGTGTGTGTGTGTGTGTGTGTGTGTGTGTGTGTGTGTGTGTGTGTAGTTGTGTGTTCTCATCCTGTAATGTGAATGCTTATTACTGGTACACAGTGAGGCCTCATGCTATCAACTGGCCTCTACCCTTGACATCAGCTAGACCGCTGTGTAAACCCCCCGCACCATGTAACTGTACCTGTGATGTCACTCGGTATGGATGTCACATCTCTAGCCACTGTAGCTTAGTACACAGCTCACATGCTCCTGGATCAGTAGATGTGTAGACATCTTTGGAATGTCAGCCTTTCTAACAGTGAGGTTGAGGCTATGTATAGCATGCTGGTATTGCCATACATGCCTGTGAGTAGTCCACATTTACACATGGGAAACTGCAAACACTGGTACTTAATGGCATATGCAATTAGACCTTAAGGAGGGAAGCAGGGCATCATTACCAACATGCTGTTACTGTTGTTACCAAGACACACACTGTGAACATAAAACAATGCATTCTAAACCTGTACTACATGGCATGTCTGCTGCATGTCAACAGTACACAACAATTGTAATATACACTTATCTCCCTATTCTGTTCACCCTGTGCAGCAGACCATATGAGCATGTCCCTGCACCGATGGTGTGGATGATGTAGCACAGGATTCATCATATGCACAGGGTGATAATGTTTGCCAGGGGCCTAGGCTGCAACAGCGGATGACATCATGTGTGTGGGTTAGGTCCTGTGATCTAATTGGCCATGTGTGATTGTTATGCATGTGAGTGTTGCGGTGCCCTACAGATGTTTCTGGTGTGTGTGTGTGTGTGTATGTGTGCACACAGTTCTGCCATGTGTCCGGCCTACACAGGGGTATTATTGACAGCTCCAGATTGTACAGACCAGGATTTACAGCTCATGGTGTCCGGCCACGGCCACGTGACCTGTGCCTGCCAGGGGTTGTACGGGCACTACCAGGCAGAGGTACAAATTGGGTATTGTCCGATGACACATGTCCACTGGAACCATGTCCCCATTGGGACCATCCAGGGCCACATCCATGTGGCCTGCTGTGTCCTGGTGTGGACAGCGCAGCACCAGCTGCACTGCTGCTGCTACCGGCACTATGAGAGTGGGCATGTGAGGTAGCTCGTTCACATAGACTTGCACCAGGTGGTGTAGCTGGCCTACGTTCATGTGCCGTACGCATCACTCCTACCAGATGTTCCAGCACAGACAGCACACGCTCGCAGATTGTCATGCCACGGTCAAGGATTCCAACCATGTCACCCAATTGTCTGTCCAAAACTTCAGCAATCTGCTGTTGAGCATTTGCCAATGCCTGGATGTTGTCATTTAAAGAATGGATAGCAGCCCTCTGAAGCCTCTGTCCTTCTCTGTTCTGCCATTCAGCATGTGCCTGTGCTGCCATTACAGTCTGAAACATGTGTCTGGTGACACCAGCTGCTGCACTCTGTCCTGCAGGTGCATGTCAGCCAGAGGTCCTCCTACAAGCAGCACTGGCCACATGCCTGTGTGGCACATCTGCAGTCATTTGACTGACACCATGGTGTGAATACACACTTTCCGTAGCCACCATACATTCCTGTTCCAAGCTAACACACGCTAACTGTCCTTCCTCTATGGCCACTGGTGATGGGGTATGTGTTGACATGAGAACTGCATGCGGGGAAGAGGGGGATATAGGTGGAATGGCAACCAATGGCACAGATTCAGCCCCTGACAACCCTGCCTGTACCTCAATCATATGTTCATCATCACTGCTAGAGTCTGTGGAGACACTAACATCAGATGGACTGCAGGAGGGTAATGCACCTACATCACCTGTGAAGGCAAACAAAGAATCTACATTACAATAGAGACACACACACAGATGCAAACACAGACGCACACACACACACACACAGACACACACACCCACACACACACACACACACACACACACACACACACACACACACACACACACACCATGCATGTGATTTGACAGAAGGCATGCAACATGCATGTGATACAGCAGACGGCATGCAGCTCAGACATTAATAGTGGTAGTTATCATACATCCCTGGGTTGCACACAACAACAAGCATGTGTCATAGCAGAAGCCATGCATTTCACACAATCATGGTAGTAAGCATGCATCCCAGTGTCACACCATGTGGACCAGCACAGGTTAACAGTACACATGGCTGATGTGAGGCATATGACCTTGACATTAACATGTAGTATGACATGTAATCTGCTGATGTGTGCATTGAAATGCATACATGTTTGACACAATGGTGTCCTGACACATGTACAGCGGTGTAATGGTGTCACATTGCAGTGATGTCTGTACGCCCTACAGATAGAATGCACTTTTAGCAGATGTGTATGACCATTGAAGGGTATTATGAGGCATCTATATTGCTATACAGTGTGAAGTACAGACACAGTGCCATTGCATGGAATCATGAGGCATCTCTATTGCTATACAGAGTAAATTACACACACAGTGCATAGCCATGACTGTGTGAATACACAATACATAAATACTGTGGATTGTGACCCACATCGCTGAGGTGTATACACACTAAACCATGATGTGTCATGTGTGACAGGTCACCAAAGGACATAAGGATGACACCCCTGCACAACTGCTAATGTTTCTTAGCTGCCTGGCAACCGTGTCCACACATGGCAGACTTGTCAATACACCAGGTCCCACATGACATTTATGTACCACACACATGAGATGCATGGCTGACAGTGATGTCCAACAGCAGCAAAGGAAATGTACTGTATCTGTGGCCTGATGTGGTGTCTGTGTATGTATGTGGATGTTGTACAGGTGACTACTGTCATGCTGTGACACAGTCATGATTTTCAACACATCTTATGTGGTCGAATTAAGTGACACCTCCACAAGCTGTGCACAGGCTTGTAGGATGTCCAATGTTCCACATCTGCTATATAACCATTCAACAAAGGCTATAGTTGGACCATGTGTAGCCAATGTACAACAGGGTGTACACACATACACATCACATCTACTGTGTGTTGCTACATGTCTCTGGGCATCCTCCATGGCCATGTGTGAATATGTGTTGGCCAAATGTTTGTGATGGCCATCTATCTCACAAGTCTGTGTTGTCCCATATGACATACACCCATAGATGTCAGATACTCCACTGTCCACAGGGTTATGCAGACAAAGGGTTGTATGTTTGGTATGTCGGGTATGTTTTATGGGATAGTGAGACAATGTTGCAGCCGGACCACTACATGTCATGGACATGTCAGATGGCACATCACAATGTGTGCACTCATTGCAGGGACATATTCCATAATGGTGAATCCTGTGGGCTGCCCATACTCAAGCTCACTGTGTAGTACTGTTTGCGTACCCCACATGTGTTGTTCTGATGTATAGTACATATTCCTACATTAAACAACGCCTTCAACATTGTATGCACAGCTGTCCACACATCTATCAATGACAGTTTCTGTGGTTTATGTCGTGTTTCATTTAGTTTGTATGTATTGCACATGGGTAGCCAGTGTGATTGATTAAAGATGTGACCTGTATATTGTGACTGGACCATACATTATGTGTACATGTGTTAACTGGCCACATGGCGAATAGATATGTGCATTAACATGCCTGATACTGATAACTGTCTCACCTGCAATGGCCTGCTGTCTCTGCGGCACACCAGAGGTACCTATATAGGGGTGACACAGCCGTATGATCATTATCCATGACTGTATGACAGCTACAGGGTGCAATGTGCATTTTAACACATTCGCCAGTACAATATGATATACTATGTAGTATGCACATGTGTGCATACACAGGGTAGCATACTATAGTATGCGGCATGTGTGTAAACATGCCTTGCATATGATGTTACATTACATATTGTACAGTGACACATGCAACTAAATGGGATATAATAGTTATATGTGCAGTAGTGACTTACCAGGCAACTCCAGGCTCGGTGGTTGGGAGACACACACCTCCATGATGGCAGCTAAAGTTTGTGGATGCTGTTCTGATGGCATCTCTAGGTTGGCCAGTAGCTCCTCAGTACGTGTGAGTGGGGGCTGGGTTGGTGGCCCACCACTTGTTGTACCTTGTTCCCTGGTGATTGCATTCGCACACTGTTTCGCATGTCTGATCAGGTCCGTGCAGTGTCTGCGCACCTGCTGGTAGGTGCGGTTATGGCCACCCACATCATTAACCCTCCTGCGAAGTTCCTGCCACAGGTCATCACGCTGCTGGCTATGCTGTGGCACATGGATGAACAATACCTCATAGTTATCTTGGAGGTAAGGTATGAGGGCCTCATCCTCCAAGCGGCTATAAGCTGGCAGTCTTGATCAAGGCATATCTGGAAGACATAATGATGGAGACAGGGCACAGTATCTCAGAGATGCACAGAGATACAGCTGCACATACATGTGTATTACATTTAGTACATATGAACAGTTGTCTTTGCAAATCTTCATGACACTGACACCACTGACATGTTTATGTCACACACATGTAACACCCAATGAGGATTGGATATTATCACCATATATGTGTGTCACCTCATTACATTGCTCATACTCCATGTGAATGCTGTCTTGATGTGGGCATGTCTGTTTGCCTGTACTGGTGTTCTTACCTATCAGCACATGCCTGGATGTGTCCACATTAATGCTGTTGACCTTGATGCTGTGTATATGTCACATATCAACACATACACTGCCTTAACGGACATGACCTGTGACAATCCAGACATGCGCACGGAAACCTTTACATGCATGTGTTTTGCCATATACATCTACACAGCACTGTACAGCAGTTCAACATCCTGCCACATATCACCTGTGTTGCACATGTGATACACATGGGACAATGGCTAGCCGGATGGTATTTGCAGGGATGATTATCAACTATAGCACATACGGCCAAGGTCATATAGTAGTGTGTATGCACTGGGCTATGTATGAGCATAGGATGTAAGGTTTTCTAGCTGTATCTGACAGCCATGTTCCCGCCGCCAGGTGAATCAGTGCCACATAACTGATCCAGACAGTTAATGATACATCTACCATGCGGTCATCACACTATGTCTGACAGAGATGAAATGTGCAGCTTTGCTGGACAGGGTTGCATAGTATGGCAGGAGTATGTAACATGTATGGCACAGGGATCTGTCCAGCATGTGGCGATCCTTGTACTAGGAAGGTGGCTGTCCATGACATATGTATTTCAGATCAGGATATGTATGTGTAGCATGTCCAACATCACTGTGTTCGACATGTCTTTATGCAGGGTAGGCAGTATGCTGCATAGTGGAGATGAGGATTGTGAAGTCTGTTGTCGCCCATCCAAGCATGGGCAATACCCCTTAAAGGTGATATGTGATCCAATATTGGTCACTTGAGTGATGAGTATGGCTGTACAATGATCTCCATGCTCATGGATGGCATCCTGTCATGACTAGGGTTACCTCTATTGACTACCTAATAGGCCTGGTGACGTCACTAGCTCAGGGAGGTAAACTGCACAGCACCATTCTTACACACAGTGTCCATTATGTTGACCGCTGCCTAGGTGGTAGTTCATGGGTACAGGGTTATTAACTTAGTGGTGACAATGCAATATGCAGCTGTCAGATTGTGCACATATGTCATGCACCTCACCCACAAAGCTCATTTTGTATGTTGTCCACAACACTGAGTCAGCTATTGCTCCAAGGTCATGGCCATTCACATACTTACATGCACAGATGCCTCCCATTTGTCTGTGTGGTATGGGCTACAATGAGGGGGGAGTACAAAACATTAACCCTTTTTTACTGTAGCTACCACTGGTGTGATATGCACATGTCACTCAGACACCTTTTGTAGTGTTGGTTCTGTCAACAGGCCACTGGCAGAACACTCCTGTGACATACAAAGGTACATCTAGTATACTGAGTGTAGGTGGGACACAGTATGGGTGATGATGTCCTATGACCTGTCACAGGTATGATATGCAGTGTGAAATCATCTGTACTGTCATCTACATCTGTACTGCTAACAACATATACGTTGATTAAGGTTCATGGACTTTCAGACCAGACTCAGCAGGGTAATAGTGCAGTGTCTCCCATTATGAGTGGTGTCTCCACTTTGTGGGTTATGATGACGGTTGGTGTGCACCATTCAGTGTTTTCACAGACTGACATGAACCTATGTTTTACATGATGTGTATGTGTAGAGCAAACTGTTTTGCCATATGTGTATGATACAACCAGGGATGTGGACAGGTCAAATGCAGCCTGAGTGCACCATGTACCATCATAGATATGGTTACAGGGGCTCTGTAGTGTTCATGGATATGTGATTGTGTACCTGTTGAGGAGGACAGTGAGTTTATGTTATGTTGCTTATTCATGTTCAGCACTTGTTCAGAACATGTAAGCACTTCATGAGCTACTAATTACTATAGCACTCAGTCCTACTCATTTCCTACAGGTAAACACTATTTGTATTTACATTTCCAGCTTGCTTAGAGTAAAACAGCTGTTGTACACACTTACTCCACATATCTAGTGAGAAATAGTTGAATATTCAGGCATGTCCAAGTGTCAATTCCCAGTGTTATTGCCTGTCTATATGATGAATATGGGCATCATGAGGCAATATAGCAATTGTCTTGTGTACACAGTCAATGCTCATCTCCTAAGATACGACACTATAACCTGTGGGAGATGCACATATGTAGCCGTGCTGGAGGTAATGCTCTCTCCAACCCAGACTGAACCTGACAATCATGTGGGGACGTTAAACGTTTGCACCACACCACACTCATCACATAGTCTCACTAGATCTCCAGCACCACAGGTCACACATAGTAAGACTACAACATTTGCGGAACCTCTCAATACTACTCTGTATAGGCAACAGAGGACTATGAAGCAGAAAAGCAGGCAGGCCCCATCACCAAACACAACACCAATTACTTATAGCCCACAGACTCATGTGTGCCCATCAACTACAGCCAATAGGGTGATATAACATACCCAACACACTAGTCATAGGTGACTCTATAGGCAGTCACACTGATGTCCCACTCAGCAGGCTACACAAGGTGATAGTCACTTTCAGTTGGCTGTCGGGTAACAGGATCTGCAACATAACCTATGCACTCAGGTCACTCCTCAACAGGTACAATATGACTGTCATTCTCCATGTTAGTGTGAATACCCTGAGATGTAACTTCCTGTACAGAGACATGCAATAGCTCTCCGATCTTGTAGCCCAGGCAGGTATCGCCCTAGCCCTGAGAAGCATTCTGCATTCATCCAAACTGATAACGCAGTACAACAACTGAATTATTCACTTCAATAGTTGGCTATGCTTCTGGTGTCATTCCATGGGTACCCAGTATCTGTCTGCTTTGAATGACATGGTCGACAGAACATGATGCTTTGGCACAGATGACCTGCACCTGTTGGCCCTGGGATTATTGATAACATCTATGGCTCTTGCTGCTCCTATAGTGCCTGTTTTAGACACGGTTCAAATAACATATTCACCACCATAACAGGAACAGGCAAGCAAAACCTGAGGGTAATGTTACTCAATGCTTGACATCTTCATCTCAAATGCACTCACCCGAGGCACTCCTTGTAATGGACCACTTTGATATTGCTGCAGTGACTGGGACCTGCTTCTAGGCTCCTGAGAGCACCCCTGCACTAACAGGCTATTACTCAGACCACACCTTTCAGTCATGTAACCAGGACTGGAACACCCACGGCGGAGGTGTGTCCATATTTCACAAGGATGTACACACCTCCAGGCTGGTTGCTTAGCACAATGCATCAGAGGTAATCCAAGTGCAACTAACCATGGCCATAACTGCTATACAAATTGTAGCTTGCTATAGACGCCACACCATACCCCATGGTTAACGGCCCTCACTTCTTGGTGTACTGGAATGTAGGGTTCAAACAGGAACTACTGATGTGAGAATGACATTACCCCACACTTAACTGGGATACCTACTCATGTACTGACACATTAGGCCAATGCTTTCTGGGATTCATAACCTCCAATCAGCTGGATCAACCTATCCACACCACCACCAGGGCCAACAATATCCTAGACCTGCACATTATCAACATGTGTGACTGGTGTTCCACACCTGGGGTTATCCCCTCATTGGTCAGATCCGAATGTATGCTAATCACCCTTATTATTCACATCCCGGCACCAGACCCTTCACAGAAAACACAGTACAATATTTCTACAAAGCCAACTTCAGGCTTCTTATGACAGCAGTAGTAAACATCATGACACCCGTGCAGATGGACAATATAGTTACAAACGCTGAATCATACACAACTGCACTTCATTAGCACTTACACGACTGCATGGATCATGCTATCCCAAACAGAGCCATGACGGTACCCACCAGATAATGGACGCCACTCTGGGGGTCCACTGCCATGGACATAATGTACAATAGAAGGAGGAGACTTTTGCAAAGTACAGTACAATCCCATGGGTGGTTAGTTCCCTGGTCAGCCTCAGTAGAAATCTAAGATCTATTATCACATCCTCCAAAGCTAGCTATGTAAACATTACTGCGACTCATTCCAAGGACTACCACAAAGTGTTCTGGAGGTATGTCACTACTCTCGATGGCAATACCCACATCTGCTCTGACATACAGTGGTTAGGCCCGAACATTACAGAACAGAACCGACTGACATTGGCAACATCCTGGCAGATAGGTTCAGTGCTAACTTTACACCCCTCTCACACCCTAAAGGGCCCAAACCTATACAGGAACAATGCAGAGTCCCTGCGTTCACAACTACGCAGTTCCAAGCTGCACTCTCTAAAGCCTGGAACACAGAATCCATGTGACCGTACAACATCCCAGGCTGTGATTTACACAAACCTCAGAATGAAATGGCTCCCAACTTGGGCACCACATTCACTAATAGCCTTGTATCAGGCATTGTGGCCCTGAATGGTGCACAGCAATAGTTATCACACTCCACAAAGGTGGCGCCACAATGGACCAGAGGAACTATTGCCCTATACGCCTGACTAGACTGTTCTGCAAGGCTATGGAACACATTATCATGGAGCTCATTCACAGAGACATTGGTGGCCTCCAAACCTTTGATACCACCCAGTTTGTATTTGTTGGGCCAGACCATGACTCCTAAACCTGGTGGAGTCCTTTGAGACAATTAGCAAGGTAGTAGATGAGGGTAAGGAGGTCCATACAGCCTACCTTGTCCTCTCAATGGCTTTCAACACCATTCCCCATTCTGGTATTGTCAGCATACACATCCACCTGCACATCAACCCCTACGTCACGAGATGTTATGCAAAGTGGCTCATGGACAGGACCTACACAGTGAGGGTAGCATACTCTAGTTCCTACTGTAAATCAGTTACAATTGGCATACCCCAGTCCTCAGTCATTGGGCCCCTCATGTTCGGTATATGCTTCTCTGAGGTACAGGCTAGCACAGAAGGACTTACCCTGAATAGGTTTGCAGACGACTGCAAACTAGGGGCCATGACTGATTCACCAGCTGATACAGACACCCTCCATAAGGGTGTCACTGTGACAGATATCTGGTGTCGATAACATGGCCTCAAGCTGCATGCCACAAGGTGCATAGACATCCCCTTTGGATTACACCAATCACCCACTGACTATTACATAGGTGGTAGTCCCCTACATACATAAGACATTATAAGGGATCTTAGAGCACAAGTAGATAGCACCCACTCCTTTGATAACCATATTGTCAAGGTAGTGTGGATATCCTTCTACGTGGCCACCCTAATCTGTAATGGGTTTGTAACCGTAACAAAGGCAGCCATTGTACCTCTCTACTCCTGACTTATGAAACACGTTAAAGGATACAACACCCCATTTGGGGTGTACCTTATGATACAACAGCAATGGCTTTAAATACCACAATATTAACACACCAAGAGGATTACTGACCTCCGAAGGATGATGTATGCAGCCCAACTACAGAAACCCCAACTGTACTCATTTGCATACTGCATACTCAGAGGTTATCTCTGCTGAACATACAAGGCCCATGTCCAAAACAATATTGATGGATATGCTCCACATAAGCAACTTAAGCAAAAGCCACTGAGAGCAACATGCTCTGGGATATGTACCCAAATGCAACGATGACTAGGACGTGCTGGAGGGATACATTCCTGAACTGGACACTCACCATGCTTTGGAACATGATTCCTATGTACATCAGGCAGGGACCCTCACTAGCACTCTTCAAGAGATACCTCGATGGGTGGATGGGAGACAGACATGTAAACCAGGGATCACTGCAGTGGCACTACTGTACACAGGTGCAGGAAACAAATGGCTCTGCTGTTCACAGGCACAGGACACTAACCTAGGGAGGTGCCACAAGAGAAAACACTGTAGTTGGGCTTACGAATGGACTTGGCCAGACAGCATAGTACCTAACTATGAACCTATGAAGCTATTACATGTCCTTTGTGCATGGATAATTGTGTAGCTCTTCCATTTCAATTAGCTATCATGCTATTACACTGTCTGGTGACTACAAGCCATATGTATCCTGTTATTGTGTATTGTACATGCCAATAGACATACCTGATGTTTGCATAATATAACAGTAATGCTATGTAAACGTTTTGACATATCTACCTACAATACTGTACATTTCACATTTTTGTAACAATATCCCATAATGCAAAGCATAAATGCACAGCAGGACCACCTTAGACATGTTATTTTCAGTTATACACCCATACATATGCCTACTGTTACAGTATATCAACATATACTATCCCCTATTTTGGCACGTACATGTTGGACAAACCCTGCCACTGACAGTGGCTGGAGTGGAATTGTTGTGTTTAAAGCCCTTATGTAGCATCCCTTGTGGTGTATGAGGTTTTTACCTTGTGGCCCACAGCAGTACACACAATTTCTACAAGCATTACTATGCTCAACAATACATCACTACATAATACCTTTTCCCACTATATGCATTGCGTACACTTTCATTAATACAGAACAGGCACTACATTACATACATTAAAATACTGAGTGTTCTACATACCTTCTTAGTAGTCCGAGTTTACGAAAATATCAGTCTTACTCCTTTTCTGTTTTAATGGTTTTCTCGTATGTGCATATGGTTTGAATGTATGGCAAGCCATCCTTTTATACATAGATACCAGTAACATGTGGTATCCTGCCATCAATTGGTGTTCCGGAGTAGATGATTACATGCACATCAGCTGTGCAGCTACTTCATTAGCCAGTTATATGGCAACAGTGGGGTATAATTGAATACTCCACTTGGGCGTTGTCCTTTTGCCCTACCTTCGAGGAAGGTGGCAAGGATGTATTGTTTGTGATGAATTGCAACTGCTATATGGAGAGACACAGAGATATTTTAACTTCATGTTCCCCGTGGATTGTGTGTGACAGCTAGAGGATGTAGTTCTACATGTGAGTGTAGCTGTTATCTCAACCGTCTGATACAAGACTATTGCAAACAAAACCTGTAACACCGACGTCTGTTCCATTGTACAACAGCAACAATTTCACATAGCGCCATTACAGTGTGTCTCTCACAAGGCATGTTAAGGCTTCTGCAGACGTCATTGAGTGAGTGGATGTTTGTGATGTTGTTACAGTCTGTATTGCAATTGTTTTGGGTGTGGGGGAGATGTAGGTGGGTGTACATAGCAGATAAAGGTTTGTGGGGACTGCATTTATACATATTCCATATGTGTGTGAGGGCTCCTTCCCTAATTGAAGACCTATCATTTAGTAGACTAATACTATGGTTATTGCAGGCTTATTCATTAAGCCATTGTTAATTGGTTCCTATATAGCATGCAGGTGATGTTGATCCTTCAATCCATCCGGAAATACATCGATATGTAATGAAATCTTGCTACATGAAAGCTGTCTCGTGTATTTCTGTCACAGATATTTGCACACATTGGAGCTGTGTTGGTGACTGAACCTCTTTGGTTTGGGTTGCCACCTTTTCAAATGGCCATAGTGGGACATTTACAGGACGCACATCGGATTTTAGAGGCCGACACATACCCACGGTCAGTAGAAAGTATAGAACTTTACATATATGCCTATATAAAAGCTTATATTCTTGTAGCAGTTTACTTGCTTATCCTGTTTCTTGTTACATGTAGGTATGTTAGATACAGATGACTATTTTATGCAACCATTATATTCACTATGGAACATGCAGAATGTCTCGAGATTGTAGGACATTGGTATTTTTACTCAATTTGGTCAGGACACTACCGCACATAGAGTGTCTGCCCCTCGCAAGGTGGGACAGGTGTTAACCCCATGTTTAGCTCATGTACATAGCACATATTTGTAATAGTGTATTATAGCAATAACCCATGCCTGGGTGTGGGTAATGGTGAATTTACCCGTGGTTGGTGTGGTTTGTTCACGAGGATGAAGCCCAAGTGGCCAAACAAAGACAACCGTGGGTAAATCCAGCATTACCCAGACCCAGGCGTGGGTTGTTGCTATAATATAGTCTCCATATCCTTTGTTCATAACATTCGGTCATGGCAGAATTTGTGATTGCTATGGTCCATGTTATGCACATATTTGAAGACTTCAACTGCTGTATACGGCATACCCATGGATTCAGGAATGCACACATGTCCAACAACCACATTACCGTCCACAGACTCCCAAACCACGCAATACCAAGCACTCGAACTCGCAACAGTCAAATTCCCAGCACTAACACAAACACAGAACACACACACGCACACACAGACATACTACTACACATCACATCCAAACAAACCATCCAACACTACATATGACCAGGTGGCCCTGCCCCATACACACCATGTGGGTGGCTTTGCCCCCCACACCACACCCAGGAGCGGCCTTAGGTCTACTGGTGCCCTAGGCAAAGGGCACAATGGCACCCCCCACCACACCACCCAGTGCCCCCATCCTAGTCTACTTACACCAAATAAATACTGGTAAAGTGCCCCCACTAAAGCCACGCCCTAGGCAGCCGCTTAGTTGGTCTATGCCTAAGTAGGGTTGCCACCTTGTCAAATGGCCAAAGTGGGACATTTTTGTAACACACATCAGATTTTACAGGCTGACACATACCCACGGTCAGTACAAAGGATAGAACTTAACTTTTTTTCCTAAATAAAAGCTTATTCTTGTAGCAGTTAAGTTGCTTATTATGTTTCTTGTAACATTTAGGTATTTTAGATACAGAAATAACTATTTTATGCAACTATTACATAAAATATGGGACATAATTATGTCCTACAATCTCAGGACATTTGCCCTTTTTAATATTTTTTGTCAGGACACAACTGCCCAAAGAGGGATTGTCCCTCTCAAAGTGAGACAGGTGGTAACCCTATGCCTAAGGCCAGCTATGACCACACCTACTGTAATAATCTACCTCCGAGTTAGCACGAACAGACACATGAAGCAAATACACACACACACACACACACACACACACACACACACACACACACACACACACACACACACACACACACACACACATTACAGTCCCACGGAAACACGCACCGCACTCAGAACACACACTTACACACACTACAGCAATCAGAAACACACTTAAACACAGTACCTATCTGGACCGCAGCACCAGCAGCAATAACTAAATGTCCCGTAACATCATGATAATAGTACTCGTGGTTCTAGTGTTCCGGTACTGTGGTCTTTCGGTCTTTAACCCTCGTGATTATGTGTGTCGGTATGTAAAGCATTCAGTAGTTGGTAGTATCCTATTTATTTGTACCTCCATGGTTGTGTACATGTTGTTAACCTATCTATATATTTGCAGATATATGTATATCCGTATATATCAACATATATCCCTCTATCACCCTTTCTATCTCTATATTTTATATATATATATATATATATATATATATATATATATATATATATAGAGAGAGAGAGAGAGGGAGAGTGAACACACCTTTCGTTGGGTACATGGCGGTGTATACTATTTCCTGAACTCCGCCCTTTTGTGTTTTAACCTGTCACAATACACACCTGCCGTTGGTACATCTCAGGTAGCATAGTGGTAGGTGATTGTGTACATGGTTGCATGTTCTACTCCTGGCAGTGGTCGTTTTACCTCTCAGAGCAGGCACTATTAGTACAAGGGTGAATAACACAGATTTCAGCTGTTCTGGCCAACTTTGACTATGATCTGCGTGATATTCAGCAAAGCTTAGACCTGTTTTGCGCATATCCGTGTAGTCATGTTTAAACAACGCTTACCTTCACTTGCCAGTGCATAAACCCACTAACGTGCTTAAATGTGCTCTAATGACCTGCATTCAACATCCATTATTCATGCCATCGGAATTACATAACAGCCTTTGCAGATCATGGAACCAGGAACATGCACGACACAGTCAGTGGCTTTACCACTGGGGCATCTGGGATATGTACAAGTGTTATGGTGTTTTGTATGTGGACTGTACTACGGCTGTTCCTCCATACTGCAAACAAATGTGTAAATCAGTTAGTTTATATATGGATGATACCTATTAATGGTATGTCCAAGTGATGTTTAATGGATGTGCTCCAGCTATGGGAATCCATGTCACAGTGAGCCACACACTGTAATGTGCTACACCTTGCCATCACCATAACTGGAGAATGCTGGGGTGATGGATACCTGTCATGTGTACTCCCCATGCTTTGGAACTACATCCCTGATTACATTATATGGAGCCCTGTTCAGGTGTTGACTTACCTTGTTCCAATAGCTGCTGTGTGTGCAATAGTTGAGGGCTGCCTATGTAGGATTCACACAGTAGGACACCTATACATAACAATATACAGGTGGTCGTGTGTGTGTGCCATCCATTTTACTGTGTGTGCAGGTGGAGAAGTGTGTCAGTCGTAGGGGCCTACACTGTCAGTGTATGTGCTATAGGTTCCCTCTTTGCCAAGGCATGGGCATATTGGGCACACCTCTGTCTGCCTACTGGGGCTGGCACAGGGTGTTCGTGATCTGAATCCCTCTGTGCTTGTGATGCCCTTGGCAATTGCGGTGGGCTGTGAGGGCCTTCACCATTATGTCCCTGCTGCAGCTGTTTCCGCAGATTCATATTATGTAGCATGGCACATACTATGAAGATGTGGGCACACGTGCCTGGAGCGTACTACAAGGCTCCACCAGATATGTCCAAGCAACGGAACTGTGATTTCAGCATCCCAAACACACGCTCTATGATGATTCTGGTTTGTGCGTGTGCCTCATTATGGCATTCTTGCATGGGTGTGTGTGCATTTCTGATGGGAGTCATCATCCATGGCTCCAGTGCATAGCCAGCATCCCCCACAAGGTGGCCATATGGGATGTCCCTCCTGCCAAATACCTGATACAGCTGTGAGGCATGCCAGATGTGGGAGTCATGGTAGCTTCCAGTGCTGCCAGCACACACATCCGTGATAATGCCCTGGGCATTGCACATGACCTAGCAGTTGATGGAGTGGTATCCCTTGCGGTTTATGTAGCCCCTACCATGCTCACCGAGTGGTGACTTGATATGTATGTGCGTGCAGTCTATTGCACCCAGTACCTCTGGGTAGTCTGCCACATGGTGGAAGAGACACATATTGCTGGCCAACTCCTCCTGAGTTCAGGAGAAGTATATATGCTCATTGGCATGTGGTAACATGGCATCCAGGAACTGGTAGAGTACCTTGGATGCTGATGCCTGTGAGATCCCCATGATATCTCCAGTTGGCCTTTGAAAGGTACCTGTGGCTAGTATTCTCAAGCTTACACATACCTTCATGTCCACTGGGATGGGTTCCCCTCTGTTGTTTCTGGATCTGAGGCATGGCCGTCACAGCTCAACAATTTGCTGTATGATGTTCCTGTCCACCCTGTCACACTCTACTATCTCCAGATCATGTAGCCCCTGGTAGGTTACCCTTGGTCTGAACACTCTTCTCCTCCTCCGGGGCCTGAGGTGGTTGTCAGCATCATTCTTCACACCACCTTCAGTCTCCAACACATGGTGATGAATCGCAGCTATGGCAGCTCCCAACAAGTACATTGTAAAAGTTCCCCATCTGTTTACACCGATGGTGCAGTGTTTGGGAATACAGAAGTGTGTGTGAGGTGCCTTCACACTTTATACTATTGTGCTTTGAACACTGATTATGTCATAGGGTGTGTATGTACAATCAGAGCTGCAGGATATCTTACTTATGTGTTTTACCACAGGTACTGCTATTGTGGTGCCTTTGGTGTTGAATTACATTTAGCTGCAGTGGATCACCTCTTGCCCTTGCCTTCACTTTTCTTAACGATTCCCCTCCCATTGTCGGGCATTCATCCAGCAGCCTACTTTCTTGTTTTGTACTTTCCCAAACCAGGATTGAGTTGCGAAATGTGTTCTATAGCTGATCTACTGCAGGTTTGCTTTGCTCTGCGGTGACAGTTCTCTTTTCTTTGCAATCCGACACCTCCCCTATCCTGTTCTGCAGGTTGCTACCAGCAGCCTTGTTAGCTGCTGTCAATGGCCCACTGTGAGTTAATAGGTGTTAATTACTCAGTTGTACTCCAATTACCCTACTGCGGCATTTCCTTATTGTCTTCCCATAACCTTCTTTTTTGAGCTGTGGTGCGTGCTGCGTGCAGCTGCTTACCGGGTTTCAAGCACATTGTCATCCATGTACACATGTGCTTTCGGGCACCATGTGTGCTCTCAGCTTAGCAAAGCAATGCCTACATCCACACCCCTATCCTGCGGCTTTGCTTAGCAATGGGCAACCTGGATTTGTAATGCTCCAATGTTCTTACAGCTATGGTGGCACACCCCACTGTTGATGTCATGTATACCTCCAGACCACTCCTCGGTGTCATAGCGCTGCACCATATGGTACATCCTTAGGCCAGCAGGAAATTTGTGATTCAGTATTACTTGCCTCATTTGCATGGCATTGACTACTAATTCATAGTTACCACGCCGAACACTGTCACAGACCCTTAGCAACCCTTGCAGCTTGGTTGTGGTGTAGCATGCATACCATTGACTATTATGGTGAAATCATGATTTGTGTTACATTGCAATTTTATGACATCTGTATATATTTTCCTTGTGTTCCCGTTTGCACACACATGCCCTGCGGTTGTACTTTGCGTTAGTGTGGCCATGACATTAAATGTTATTTTTTATGTGTTGTGCATGTTTTTTTATGTCATTGGCTGTATATTTAGCCATTGGCATATGTTAACTTTGTAATACGTAAGTTTGGTCCGCTTTCATGGCTCCAATTTTCTGTTTGGAAAAATGTAAACTTTTTTTTTGGTTTACATTTCTGTATGCTTATGCTACACCTGCACCACTTCATGAATCGTTATGTACCTTCATTTGCATGCTGCACTACAGCGCATGGGGTGATTAACATACATGAGCCGAGAGCTGCGCAGATCTGGCGTACGCTGGTAGTGCACGTGGAATTGGATCGTACCTGAATCGCTCTGCGGCCATATTTGGCATTATACCGCCTACGCTACACCTGCGCCTGGTGCAAGCTTCATGAATCCCGGGGATACTATAAGCTAGCTCACCTTTTTACCTGTGTCACTGTGGAGAAAATGATATATGTTATTACACTTTTTATTTCTTTTATTTTATTATACTTTGTTATTATTGAACCTGTTTCCTTCATTGTGTGGATAAATAACACATTTGTGAGAATGATTTCAACAGTCTGTGACAGCTTTTCAACAGTCTGTGACAGCTGAACAAGCAAGTATTTACACATAGTATGGGCTAGCTCACCCTTTTACCTGTGTACCTGTGGAGAGAGTGGATATCTGTTATTGCTCAGTTTTTATTTCTTTTATTGTATTATACTTTGTTATTATTGAACCTGTTGCCTTTATTGTGCAGATAAATAACACATTCGGGAGAATGATTTCAACAGTCTGTGACATCTGAACAAACAAGTATTTACACATAGTATGGGCTACCTCACCCATTTACCAGTCGTCCCTGTGGAGAGAATATCTGTCATCATAACATATGTATAATTCAGTAATAGTTATTTGTACATGGAACAGGATTCGAACCCTGGTCTGTGTCTAGCAAAATATGCTTCATACACAGCATTTAAAACACTGAGCTACTGCATCACTGCTGACATCTAACTGACTGATTTTGTCCTAGAGCTAACCTGGAAAAAAATATGCCCTGCTACTAATACTACAGTGTTATAATACAGTACAGTGACAGTTCACAGCTGCATGAAATGCAATCATGGCAGAGAGACTAGTTAACTTATACATTAGTAAATAAACTGCAGGTGTACAAAATATATTGTTGCTGGGTTGAAATATCAGCTCTCATTCCACAAGTATTGCACAACAGTTCATTACAGATGCCTTCATGCATTTAATGTTGTACATTTGAGTTTTTATTGACCAACAGTTAATGTAATGCAGGCATTGCAATACAGCTGGTAATTCCACATTTTTTGTGATAGAAACTTTATTTCATTTACTTAAGGTTAATGCTTTACTCTTTCCTGCTTATTGTAGTACATTTGGCAGCAGTCACTTATTGCAGTCCAGGTCTGTGACCACATTCCTTACCATACAATCAACACTGTTTCTATACCTAATGGCAGTTAATGCTTTACTCTTTCATGCTTGTATGACTATAGATCAGAAGATACATCTGTACTCCTCACACTCATGTTGTAACCTGGCCAGGTGCTCTGAATGCACCTTGATGTTGTGAGCTCTCACCTCTGCAGCTGTTGGTAGAGAAGCACACCATTATGTATACCAGTTTTGCAGACATTGAAGGTTAAATATTGGTGAAACACAGGTAAACATACTTACACACTCGTGGAACACTGCTTGCCTGGAATTCTTGGACCCAGGTGTCCAAGAAAGCCCCCTTCCTTCTTTTCAGGTCATGGTGGTAGTGACAACACTGCTCACCTGTGCGGGGGCTACCAGTTGCACTGGTGAGGTCCCTTGTCAGCCAGTCCCAGGCCTTTGCTTTATACTCCGAGCCCAGGTATCCACCCTGCATGAGCCGGTCTATATAGTTTTTAACTAGGAGTATAACCACGATCCTGGACTCCTCAATGCTCCACAGCTGCACCCAAAAGTGCATACCCTCTCCAACACCTGTCATAGTATCCTCACAGGTTGAACCCCAATGGATTCTGCAGTATTCCCACCTATTATGCTTAATATACTCTGTTTTCCCACACTTTAATGCCACTGGACAATTTTTAAAATGCAGCACTCTGCTTAGCACCATGCAAACCAGCTGAGCTCAGGTCAGCAGTGCTTAAACTGGCAATGCTTAGCAGTGCTTAGCACTGCTTAGCAGTGTGCAAACCAGCTAAGTGGAGCTGCGCAGTTCCAAGTAGTGCTAAAACGGATCTTGTTTAAGTGGTGCTTGGTATGGCTTAACAGGGTTTAGTGGAGCCCAGCTGAGTGCAGCACATCAGGATATAAAAATAATTGACATAATTTGTAATTGGAAAATAAATGCTTAACAACCCTTCTGTATACTCAGACCCTGCACCCAAAAGCTGCTACTCTAACCATTTGACTATGTGGATGTGTAGAATACTGCTATACCTTTACATATATCTCTCACCCAGGTTTAAGCACTGTTGAGCACCACACCATGCTGCACAAACCTGCTCAGCTATGCTTAAGTTTGACCTTTGCATTCATAATTAAATGCATCCAGTTTCTATTTCTAGATGTCTGGCATGTGTCCATTGCTGTTCGCCGCGCTGCCCAAACATAAAAAAAATTAATACATATCCATACATTGATTTACTGCACTTTGACAGTGCAGGGGGTGTGTTACTCATCTCTGGACACAGTAAGACACTCCCTACAGTGATTCAGTAACCATGTTACATGGCTCTCCTTCAGTAACGCACCTTCATTAATATGAATGGCACGCTACTGAGGGGGAACCGTGTACATAGCCACAGTACATTCCGTGTAGGCTCTAACTATGCCTACATAGATTTTATTAAATCCTGGGGTCTAACTATTTAACTGTAGAGCCCTAACTGTCTAAAGATTAACTGTCCCTGTCTAATCTAATTAACTCAGCAAGGCATGATGATACTCATAATAATAATAATAATAATAATAATAATAATAAGATGATGATGATAAGATGATACTTCTGCAAGGCAAAATAAGAATATATGTCCACTCTTCAGGCTTTTGTCTGGTCCTCAGTGACTGGAATAGCAACTCCTACTATTTCTGCTAAACAGCTCTGGAAAACTCTAAGGGATAACTACTGATCTGGAAAATAACAACTGGCTACCGAACAACAACTGAATAACTACAACGACTGAACTACTACTCCAAATGAACTTTAACTGACTCAGCACCTGCTTTTATAGAAGAATATTTAAAGCCACAGAAAGCTGTTCTGAGAATTCTACACTCTCATATCAGACTTTTAAAAAGTAAACAAAACAGCTGCTGTGGAGATTCAATTCCTTTCAGCTCTAGCACACAATGACATCACATGTAGGTCAGCTGATTGGTATAACTTCCATCCAGAACCTTGCTGCTAAAAATCATGAGGATTTTTTTTCCATTGAGAATAAATTTGGATTTATTTAGTCAATGGAGTAGATTCTTTACAGAATGCTACATTTGAGTGGTTAATGTATGCATTTCTTTAGCAGTATAAGTAATGGCTGAGTCATCAACATACTGTAACATCTTTAGACAGTGGGTTAGATTTTGCACATCATTTTGAAATGATAAACAGAAGTTGACCAAGAATAGTGCCATGAGGAGCACCAGTGTCTTAGATGAAGTTATACACATATGAGCGTTTTCAAGCTTCTGACTGAGCTGTGTTTTGTAAGTAATTAGTGAGTCATATGTTTTGGAGCCTTTAGGCAGCTATTCTGTCATTTGCAATATCAAAGGCTTTAGAAAATCAAAGAACAGTGTGTGGTGGGGAAGGCCTTGCACATTGGGTTGCAATGTGGTTATTGATAGCCTTTAAAGGAGACTAGGCACTGTGGCCATGATGGAAGACATGTGTTGATGTTTGTCTCCTCCTTTAAATAGTAGAATGACTTTCCAGTCTTTCTAAATTATAGGTTCATATGTTCATAGGTTCATAGGTAGGTACTAGGCTATAAGCCTAGCCAAAGGTACCCTGGCTTTTGCCACCCAAGAAAATTATTTCCCTGTGCCACTGTTGAGCAGAGCCACAGAAGTGATCCCCGGGATGAATTTCCAATCTTCCATCCAATCATCAAGATTTTTCTTGAAGAGCACTAATGAGGAGCTTTGTTTGATATAGATAGGTAGTTTGTTCCAGAGTATGGGAAGTCTGTGGGACAGGAATCTATCCCTCCAGCATGTTCTGTTTAATGTGGTGACAAGGTTTAGGTCCCTAGACCGTATAGCTCGTAGGGATTGGGATTTCTTTAAGTGGAGCATGTCTAAAAGCTCTGGGTTTGACATAGCTTTGTGTGTTAGGCAGAGATCGCCTCTGAGTAGGTGATATGCAACGGAGTAAAGCTGCCGTTTTTTGAGACGGTCTGCATAGGGCATCTGTTTGAGGCCGATAATCCTCTTTGTGAGGTATTTCTGTGGCCTTTCCAGTTGTTGTAGATGTCTTGTGAGGTGCATACCAAAAGGGGCATTGTACTCTATAATGGGTTTAATGAGTGATGAGTAGAGGGGAACAATGACCTCTTTTTTCCTGGATGAGAAACCTTTTGTGATGAGGTGTGCCACGTAGAAGGATTTCCTGACTACTGTGGCGATGTGATTATCAAAGGAGAGACTACTGTCCACCTGTGTCACAAGTAGACTACCGCCTATGTGGTAGTTCATGGGTACTGAGTTTTTACCAAAAGGGATGACAATGCATTTTTTGGCATTGAGCTTGAAGCCATGGCTTTGACACCAGGCATCTGTCTCAGTGAGGCCCTTTTGTAGGATGTCCACATCTTTTGGTGTTTTGATTATGGCTCCTAGTTTGTAGTCATCTGCAAAACTCATTAGCCAAAGACCTTCTGTGTTGGCCTGTACTTCAGAGAAGTAGATACCAAACAGGAGAGGACCCAGGACTGAACCCTGTGGTAATCCACTTGTCACTGGTCTGAAGTTGGATTTGGAGTCTGCTACTTTCACAGTGTGGGTTCTGTCAGTGAGCCAGTTGGCAACCCATCTTGTGACATAGGGATTTATACCTAGTTTAGTGAGTTTATCTACAATTCCAGAGTAGGGGATGGTGTCAAAAGCCTTGGCGAGATCTAGATAGGCTGTGTGAACCACCTTACCCTCTTCTACCGCTTTGGTGACTGCTTCAAAGAAGTCTATCAGGTTTAGGAGACATGATCTGCCTTTTACAAACTTGAACTGGGTGGGGTCCTGAGTTTGGAGATTACCAATGTCATTGTTTATAAGTTCCATGATGATACGTTCTATAGCCTTGCAGACCAGGCTCGTTAGGCTAATGGGGTGGTAGTTTCTGGGGTCTGTGGTGGCTCCCCTTTATGGAGTGGGATAACTGTCGCTGTGCACCATTCAGTGGGTACATAGCCTGAGGTGAGGCTATGATTGAACATGGTACTTAGGTGGGGTCCAAGTTCATTCTGTAGTTCATGTAGAACACAGCCTGGGATGTTGTCAGGTCTCATTGATGCTGTGTTCTTGGTTTTGGACAGTGTGTTGTTTACCTGTGTAACCATGATTACAGGAACTTTGCATTAAGGGATGACAGGGGGGTAAAGTTAGCAATGAACCTATCTGCCAGGATGTTGGCGATATCAGTTGGTTCTGTATATTTAGTGCCATTGTGCTGTAACTCAGAGCAGATCTGAGTGTTGCTATTGGGATTCTTGACATAGCTATAGAATGCTTTGTGGCTGTCTTTAGAGTCAGTGGTGATTTTGTTTTCATAACTAGCTTTGGAAGATTTTATGAGGGATCTCAGCTTCTTACTGAGGCTAACCAGGGAGTTTCTCCAACCGTGGGATTTTACTCTTTTTTGCAACAGTTTCTTTCTTCTGTTGTAGAGTTTGTTTATGGCAGGGGACCACCAGATTGGCTTCCTTTTTTTGGAGGATAGCATCTTGGTTCTGTTAGGGATTGCATGATCCATGCACTTGTGTAAGTGCTTATAAAGTGCATTTGTGTAGGATTCAGCAGTCATACCTCTATTGTCCGTCAGCATGGGTGTCGTGAAGTTTGCCACTTCTGTCTTAAGAAGCGTGAAGTTGGCTTTGGAGAAATTTTTTACTGTGGTTTCCCTAGTGGGGGTGGGATGTGGATGTCTAGGGTGATTAGCTTGTGGTCGGATCTGACCAACGAGGAATTGACCTCTGGTGTGGACCACCGGTTGCCCATGTTGGTAATAACCAGGTCTAGGATATTGCTGTCCCTGGTGGGGGTGTGGATAAGTTGATCCATGGCATTGGAATTTATGAATTCCAGAAAACGTTGAGCACAAGAGTTGGTACATGAGTAGTTTTCCCAGTTAATGGTAGGGTAGTTGAAATCTCCCATTATTAGGGTGTTAGGTTGTACCCTAATATTTTCCAGTGTATTAAGACATGAGGAGTGGGAATCCTGGGGCATGGTGTGGGATCTGTAGCAAGCTACAATTTGGATTGCGGTCTTGCCCAGAGTTAGTTGCACTTGGATAATCTCGGATGCATTATGCTGAGCAACTAGCCTGGAGGTGTGGATATCCTTAATGAATATGGACACGCCTCTGCCTTTAGTGTTTCGGTCCAGGTTAGGTGGCCAAAAGGTGTGGTATGAATTATAGCCTGATAATGCAGGGGTACTCTCTGGAGCCTTGAACCAGGTCTCTGTCACTGCACAGATGTCGATGTTCTCCATTTTAAGGAGTGCCTCGAGTGAGTACATTTTGAGGTTTAGACTTCTAGCATTGAGTAGCAATACCCTCAGATTCTTCTTGCCTGTACCTGTTAGGGTGGTGAATTCATCATTTGAACCTTGCCTAAAAAAGGCACTATAGGGTTGGCTAGAGCTTTAGCCAGTATCCAGAATCCCAGGGGCAACAGGTGCAGGCCATCTCTGGCAAAGCATCGTGGTTTGTTGATCATGTCATCCCAGGCAGACAGATACTGGATCCCCGTAGAATGACACCAGAAGCTTAGCCAGTTGTTGAAGTCAATCATTTTGTCCTTGTACTGTGGTATCATTCTGGGTGATGGCAGTATGCTACTCAGGGCTAGGGTCATAACTGCCTGGGCTACAAGATCAGACAGCTCCTCCATGTCCCTTTTCATGTAGTCCAAGGAGGTACATCTCAGGTCATTCACACCAACATGGACAATGACAGAGTCATATTTGTACTTGTTGTGGAGTGACCTGAGTGCATGCGTTATGTGGCAGATCCTGGCACCCGACAGGCAGCTGACAGTAACTTTCTCCTTGTTTAGCCTGGTGGGTGGAACATCAGTATGTCTGACTGTAGAGTCACCTATGACTAGAGTGTTGGGTACGTTGTTATGCCTTATGGGCTGTGGTTGAGTGGCACACTGAGTTTGTGGGCTATGTGTCATTTGGGTTGTGTTGGGGGTGGAGGTTGCTTGTGTTTCTGCTTTGGAGGTCCCTGTTGCTTGGGCAGGTTTTTACTGAGAGCCTCTGCGAATGTAGGTGTGTGTTTTGTGTTTCTATGTGTGTGTTTTGGTGGTGTAGGTTTTGAAGGACTATGTGCTGAGTGTGGTGTGGTGCAAGTGTTTACCTTCTCCTCTTGACTGTCTAGTCTAGTCTTGGGTGAAGAGAGCTTTGCTTCCAGTTTGGCTATATATATGCATCTCTCACAGGTTGTAGTGTTGGGTGGTAGGAGGAGAGGATTGTCTGTGTACATGAGGCAATTACTGCATTGCCCCAAAATGTCCAGATTCATCAGGTAGACAGGAGAAAACACCGGGAGCTGACCCTTAGACATGCCTGGATAGGTTCTTATTTGTTAAGTACTAGAAACTGTTTTCCTCTAGACAGTGAGGAAAGTTGAGTGCTGTAGTAATCTGTAGCTTATTTAGTGCTTACAATAAGTTCTGAACAAGTGCTGAGCTCAAAGAAACAGATGAGTGCTGAAACAAAAAACTGGCTAGTTCTAAGAAACTAAATTAAGCTAGAAGGCTTCCCTCCAACACAGAAAGGCTTGGGGGACTAGAAGCCTACAAATAATCCTGGACACAGCAAATCTATATCCAGACTAGACTACCCACAGGAAAGGCAGGAAACAAGCTTAGAATTTTTTTTTTTTTTAGTGGAAGGAGAGAAAGGAGTAGCGGAAACTAAGCTGATTGGCCTTCTCAAATGTTCTCCCTGTATTGGGTAGAATGAGGTAATGACACTAGACTGGGAGGAGGGTCCCAGATCAAATTTACAGTAGGATTGATTCCATCTTCTACACTTCTGTTTATGATTATTGTTAAATAGATATGAAATACAGTTTAACAGGTGCTTAAGTAAAGTGGACAGAAAGTTGTTTGTGGATGGAGAAATGTACCTTTTCAGTTGTTGAAGTCGTTTTTAGAGAGGTTTCATGTGACTGCTTTGGACACAAGTGCAAGATTGTTGCATGGTATACTGTTGATTGATATAGTAGCCATTGATATGTTAGGGAATAACTATTAATCAATAATGGATTTGAAGTGGTCTGCAAAAACACTTCCTGTATCTTGGGAGGTTTGGGAGTTATTCTCCCATGATCTTGTACTGCATAACATTGGATTTTAGCATTGTAAAAGGCTGAGGGTTATTTTTGTTTTGCAGATGAGTATATTTTATCCTTGCTGCTTGTGTCTGATTTTCCATTTCTTTCTGAGTTCTCTTTAGACAATTTCTGATGGAGTTGCATCTATTTTTGTTGATTTTCCAGTCTTTGTGTTTATATTTATTTGCTTTTCATAGCTAAGTCAATCCATAAGACTGCTGTGCTTTTTTATGTTAATAGTGACTAGTTGTACAGCTTTGATTATTCTTTTAATCTAAGTATGGTACATGCTATATGTCATGGTTCTTCTTGAATAACTCTATAAGTAGTTTGTTTCAATTTTCAGTAGGGATTGTTTTAACAGCAGGTATGATTTTTTAGAGTGCATACATAGGCATTGGTATCACAAAGTTTTTTTTGGTAAAATATTAGTAATGTGGAAGTTATGTGAAAGTTTTTCAGGAATCAATCCATGTATGCTGCTATTATTTGCTGTAGCACCAGTTCTGATTAACATCTGAGAAAAAGCTTGTTGTTTCTGTGAGACACTTGGTATGCTGAGATGACCTAGCAGAGTAAGTTTAAATTTATAGTTTTCATGGAACCTGCTTAAAGTTTTAGGAAATGCTTTTCAGGCATACTTTAGCTGCAAAAATCTACATTCTACATTCAAAGTCTTTTTGTCAGCTATTTTAATTGTGACTAGCAGTGATTTTGAGTCTTCAGTCAAGCCAGGTTAGGTGTGATGAAATAATGAAGACATTTCTTTCATAATAGTGATGCTCTGCCAGCTTGTTTAGCATATGGTCTTTTCTGTTTATAGTATAATACTAACTAAATTACTCTGTCCAGCATGTTAGCTTTTCACCATACTTCCATAATTATAAGTATGTATATTGTATTTAGTCCTTTTGTGTGACTAGGCATAAAAAGATTTGAAAGGTTTCAGGCAGCATTATTGGAATGTCACCAGAACACAGCTGCAGTAGTGCTAAGATTACAGATGCACTTGGGTTGGTAAAGGGTAGTTTTATGTTTAATATGTAGTGGAATACGGTCATTTTATGTTTGCAAGGTAGAAGGGATAGGTACTTTGGGAGCCAAGGTGAATATTTTGAAGGTTATAGTTTTGTGTGGCACTTGCATGTGATTGTAAGGATTAAGTATATTTAGTTTGTTTATTAATAAGCATGAGACATGTGGTCATCACACTAGTAAATAGTAGAAGGTAGCAATAGTATTATTAAAAGTAAGTGTTTTAGTAATCATATTTTTCTTTTTTTGCTCTTTTTTGTGTCATTTGTTTTGACTTTTCTATTTTCTGTTAATATTAGAGACATTATATCATCATACATAGAAATGATTTTAGACAAATTGTGGGGAATTTGAATTGTGAGCTCATAATCTATGGAAAAGTGTTGGTATGCAATAGGAAAATGCAGCAGAAGTTAAATAGACAATCTATAGTAGTTAAGATTATTGTGACTTGTTAAAATATGGAGCTTAATTATGTTGTCTTAAAATTTAAATCAATTTGTGAGCCAGATCTATAAATGGTGGGCTTGGAGAGCTACAGTAATGTAATGTTGATAAGACAATTTATGTATTATATCTTTTAAATGAGGGTTAGCTTTGCTGTAACTGCACAAGTTACATCTGTATGTAGAAGTCATATAAGTGGGTGCTTTGTGATGGTGCTTGCAGCTGCAGCAAAAATAGTTTAATATATAGTATGAAGGAAAGACCTGAAACTGTTGTACATTACTATCTAGAAGTGTCAGATCCAGAGAAGAGAATATACCACTGTGTCAGCAAGTGGGGGAGGGTGAGCCACTAACCAAAAGCAGGAGTATTCATTTCAGGCACTCACAGGACAGACATCCACACTGGGGCTCTTGCCCACTTGTAAATGTAAAATCCATTTAAGTTCACAGTATTCAATTTTATTCTTTAAATCACCTCCCCTCATATTAACAGTCATTAATTCTAAAACAAGAAATTTAAAATAATCTGGAACAGATCTTATCTTAATGGATACTTATCTGGAACAGACCTCATCTTAATGGAAACGTTTTAGATGAGTCTCAAGGAATTGGAGAATAAACTATATAAATATAAGTGGCTACAGTGGCAAGGGCTACACTTTGATGCTGCTTTGCACTATAAATAGTGGTGGTCAATTATTTTTTTTTCTTTTTAAATGTTTAACATTGTCTATATCTGCAAAAGTAAGGCATTTACTTTTACTACAAATACCAGCATGTTTTGCTAAAGCATTCCTTGAGTCCCATGGGGGCATCATAGCCCCTATCAATAAATCTTTTATCCAATCTGTCAGCTTCTTGCTCATAGTTATCCAACAAACTACAGATATGATGTAATCTAAGAAACCAAGCCTTAGGAATATTATCAATAATATGTTTCAGGTGATAACTAGTAGCTTAAAGCAAATAATCTTTAGTAAAAGGCTTCTGATCTAGAAAAGTCAGAACAGTGCCATCAATCAATTTTGTAACACTCACATCTAGCAAATCCACATTAGACAAATCAAACCTCCTCACAAACACTAAACTGAAAGGTTAAACAGGTACATTTGTTGGCTTCTAATATTTCAATAGAAA